>NC_054377.1:135587503-135887503 GCF_017654675.1 Xenopus laevis | reverse complement strand
TATTCTAATTCTAACTTATTCTAATATGTGTCTCATTTGCTAATAGGGGGAAGTTGGAAGAAAAGGAGACACCGGTGATCCAGGAGAAGATGTAAGTTAATGTGAATATACAACAGAAACAAAAGATATTGGACTGCTAATTCTCTTCCCATTTTCCAGATCCTTAGCCTATAGCCCCCTAGTAAGCACCACCTCTAGGATTAGTATAAAAAAGAGGTACAGCTGAAAAAACCTGTGTCACAAATGAACCAAAAAAGTGCCACATAAGCCCTTCTTAAGGTGGCCATACACGGGCCGATGTCGGCAGCTTATTGGCCCGTGTATGGGGCCCCCGACGGGCTTCACCGATCAAGATCTGGCCGAAAGGTGGGCATATTGGAGGGAGATGTCGCCAAACGAGCGGATCTCTCCATGTATGGCCACCTTTAGACAGAACTAGGAATTGTTTTTTAACATCTGTTATCATTGTATTTCACACCTAGGGGCAGATTCACTAACTTCGAGTGAAGGATTCGAATGAAAAAAATTCGAATTTCGAAGTATTTTTGGGTACTTCGACCATCGAATTGGTTAAATTCGTTCGAATTCGAACGAAATCGAACGATTCGAAGTAAAAATCGTTCGACTATTCGACCATTCGATAGTCGAAGTACTTTCCCTTTAAAAAAAACTTCGACCCCCTACTTCGGCAGATAAAACCTACCGAAGTCAATGTTAGCCTATGGGGAAGGTCCCCATAGGCTTGCTAAACTTTTTTTGATCAAAGGATATTCCTTCGATCGTTTGATTAAAATCCTTCGAATCGTTCGATTCGAAGGATTTAATCGTTCGATCGAACGAAAAATCCTTCGATCGAACGAACGAACGTTTAGCGCTAAATCCTTCGACTTCGATATTCGAAGTCGAAGGATTTCAATTCGAGGGTCGAATTTCAAAGTATTTTTAACTTCGAAATTCGACCCTTAGTGAATCTGCCCCCTATAGTCCATGCAAATGGCGATCACCTTAAGGTTGCTAAACTAAATATCTTTCCTTTTCAACATTAGCTATTGTCCATTCTATGTTTGAACTTTTATTTCTTTATAAAAATGAAAATTTCTGCTGAATTCTATAGCTAGATGAATTGCTTTTGAGTTTTCTAAGTTCGTTGCTTAGAAAAGCTTGTTTTTTTTTTGTCTTTATTGTGTATCGATGTATTATGTATATGTATGTCTTATATAGTTTTAGAACTAGATCCTTTTTATAATTACAACAGAATAAAAGGAGGAATCAGAACATTTGCCATAGATTAGTGGACATATATTAAACCAACGTGTTGTAAAAACTAGGGATGCACCGAATCCTATTTTTGGGATTCAGCCGAATCCTTTGTGAAAGATCTGGCTAAATACAAAACCAAATCTGCCTTTGCATATGCAAATAAGGGGCGGGAAAGGAAAAAGTGGAAAAAATAATTTTTACTTCCTTGTTTTGTGATGAAAAGTCATGTCATTTCCCTTCCCATCCCTAATTTGCATATGCAAATTAGGGTTCAGATTCAGTTCGGCCAGGCACAAGGAATCGGCTGAATCTGTATCCTGCTGAAAAAGGCAGAATCCGGAACCGAATCCTGGATTCGGTGCATCTCTAGTAAAAACATCAATTTTTTTCTTAAACTGGAACTGTTGCTGCAGACTGTTGTTAGAGACTTGCAGATTTAAGTAATATTGTGCCCAAAAAGGGCAAAAAATATTTTTTTGGGAACTGGTTATTAAATGCCAGTTCTACCAGTTTATTAAATTCTTTTGTCACACTTTCTCCAATAAAGTGCCATTCAAAGTTGTTGTTCTGTGATTCAGCTCATTGAAGGCTTTTCCATTAGTTAATATGTCAAAGACCAGCTTTCTGCTCATTGTGTAGATGGGCCCCATCTTGGCTAGGTTGCCGCCAGATCACAATGTCAACAGTACAGTATATATTGTACATACATAAGTCCAGTTAAATACAGTTTAATAAAATGCAAAGGCACAGAAAATGCTCCCCATAGATATGTTTTCAATGTTTCACCCAACTGTACAAAAACATACCTACCAATAAGAGCAGAGTTTCTTAGATTTCATAATTATGAACTGCATTATATTCCGAATCATGAACTATAGGAAAATAATATTAATTTACACTAAAGATAATAGTGCATTTTAACATGTATTTGTTTTACTACTGTAGGGTTCCAAAGGATCTTCTGGTCCCAGAGGTGAAAAGGTAGGGTTCCATTCCCTGAATGTCTCAGAATTCTAAAAAACTTACACAGAGCCTGATGCTTTATTCTATCTTCTCTAACTAGGGGGAGACTGGAGTTGGGCTACCCGGACCGGCTGGACAAACTGGACCACCTGGCTTGAAGGTACACAATAATGTAAAACATCCTACCTTTACCTTTTTATCTTCAGCTTTAAAATCAAATAAACCCAATGCATTTCGTCCATATTGTACTTTATCATATGCAACTCTGTCTGCGTTTAAGTACATTGCGTACAAAATGTTTGATTAAAAAATGATGGACCAATTAAATCCTTTTTTTTTTTAATGCACTGGAGTCATAAGCCACTCAATTGGTGGATATTGTTGTGGGACTAACACTACAGTAATCATCCATTAAGAGGGTTTTGCACCAATGCAGCTAGGTTTGGTTTTTTACCATAGCACAGGATTCCTAATCTGTCCCCCATTCAGAACCAAAGTAATGGACAGCTCAGTAATTCCTAGTTTTTCATTCAGCTCCACACTCATGGTCACCCTCATGGGCAGCCCTGGATTTGGAATTCTTGCTTTCAGCAATCACTTGAGTCAGATCCTCCACAGTGAAATCTGTTTACAAATTCTCTGGCTATGCAACAATATTATTAGTGACAGTTGATAGAATCACAGGAGACCATAATTTAAGAGAACTTCAAAATTATCATTTTTGAAAAGTAGGTTTTAAGAACTGTATAGGAAGGCTTTAATAGTAAAATATTAAGTTGCGTTGGCACTGTAAATAACAAAAGACATTTGAATACTACATTTAGCTCTACAAGCTCTCTACAAGTGCATAAATTAAGAAAATACAAAATATGCACCAAATGATTGCTACAGTAAGTAGACAATATACAAGAACTAAGGGGGCTCCTTACTAAAATATGAATTTATCATCTCAGACCTGTCATGTATAAGTCAATGGGAGATATCCCTATCCCAATTTGAAGATATCTGATATCTGATTTTCTGAATCTGGCTTTTTGCATTATCGGGACATAATTAATCCCGAAAAATTGGAGGTTTTACCCAAAAAGTCCAACCAGAAAATTTCAAGGTTTAGTAAACCCTAAGTGGGACATTCACTAAGATTCGTAGTTGCGCCAGGCGTAACTTCGCCGCACTTCGCCAGGCGTAGTTTCGCCAGCGCTTCGCAAATTCACTAAAATCCGAAGTTGCGCTCAGGGGTAGCGTAAGGCTGTGAAGTTGCGCCAGCGTTGATTTGCTAAGCGAAGTGAAGTTACGCTAGCGATTGTTAATTTACATACGGCGCCAAATTCAAATTTCAATGGAGGAATATGAAGGAGCACTACAAATGCCTGGGAAACCTTCAAAACATCAAATAAAAATTGTTATTTTGCCCTTCACATGTGCCCACTGTATAGTTCAGTTGCCATGAGTTAGGAAATGTAGGGGGGAAGGAGGGGAGCCCCAAAAAATTTTTTCGATCTTTTTCAGCCTATCACCCATAATATAGAAAAAACGCCAGCGTTTTTTGGGACTTAGAAAAAATTTTAACTTTTTTTGAAGAAATTCCTATCTACTCTATTGCACTTCGCCTGGTCTGAGGTGGCGAAGGAAGTCTAGCATAAAAGTTAGCGTTCAGAACAATGCGCGCGTTAGTGAATTTGCGTAGTTAAGTCCGTTGCGCAAATTCGCCAGGCGTAAGGGTGCGAAGTAACACAAGCGAATTTACGCCAGCGTTCGTTAGTGAATTTGCGAAGTAACGAAAATGCCCAACGCTAGCGAATTGACGCTAGCGTTAGGTGCTTCGGCACATAGTGAATTTGCCCCTAAGGGTTGTAGATTAGTTATATACAGAAATTATATGATTTGCAGTAGACACATATTGCAAACATTGCAAGCACTTCAGTTAATTAAACCAACTCCTTTTATTTCCCAGGGAGATGTTGGTTTGCCTGGGCCCCCTGGACCTCCTGGCTTGCAAGGCATTGCAGGGATACCCGGTCAGCCAGGATTAAGAGGAGAAGTTGGACAGCCAGGTCCCCTTGGCCAACCAGGGGAAAGGGTAAGTGTCCAAACTTACTTAAAAAAAATTAAAAAATAAATCTATATGATTACTGCATAAATGTATCATACCATGTAACAAGATAAGTATTTGTTTTTCTTTTTCTAAAGGGTTTGCAGGGATTTGCAGGGAGAGAAGGCAATGTGGGACCACAAGGTCCACCTGGAGCATCTGGAGCAATGGTGGGCTATTTGGTTATGCCAGATTTTGTATTGCAAGGGAAAATTGTCATCTGCTCAAAGCTACAGCTTATCCTAAATCTAAAATTTAATCTAAATATCCTAAACATATGCCTTTCTTAAGTAGTGTCTATGTTTTGGGATTGCAAGTACTGTGTTTTAGGCAAATTATCTAATATAAAAAGTGTGAGCATGGACAATGCACCAAGTAAATTCATCCCTTTGAAGTACAGCAAGTCTGCTTGGGTATTCATTTAAAATCAGTGATCTGAGGCATCAATCAGGTGGCCATTGAGCCCACAGGGTATAAAATCTTGTTCCTGTCATTTCCCTCATGCTAAATACATAACCCAGTATGATATGTTGGAACATGTGCACAGGGGGTGGCAACTTTCTGTTATGTTGGGTAGAAAAGCCTGGCATTCTGGAAAATGTGTTGCAACCTGTAGTGGTTTTATGAATTGAATGCCTTGAGCGCTTTACAAATAAGTACACTTTGATTACATGTATGATTACATGTGTGATGAAATGTGTGCCCTCGTGGATCTACTTTTCACCATGAAAGGTTTGAATGGCCCTATATTACCATGTTTTGGACACCATCATTTGAAATTTAGTTTTGTTCAACCAGATGCATAAAGAATAGGGATGTAGCGAACGTCGGAAAAAATGTTCGCGAACATGTTCGCGAACGTCCGGACAAAAATGCGAACGGTTCGCGAACGTTGTGAACCCCATAGACTTTAATGGGAAGGCTAATTTTAAAAGCTAGAAAAGACATTTCTGGCCAGAAAAATGATTTTAAAGTTGTTTAAAGGGTGCAACGACCTGGACAGTGGCATGCCAGAGGGGGATCAAGGGCAAATATGTTTCTAAAAAATCCATTGTTGACACAGCGCTGCGTTTTGTGCTGTAAAGGGCAGAAATCACACTACGTCACTCAGGTGGTGTTTCTGGAGACGGTATTATTATTGATATTTAGACAGAATGTGAAAAAGCTCACACAGCTAGGTGGCAGTGGTTTGAAGAACAGATGCAGATGAGAGATCAGCAGCAGGACAGACAGCTGCCCACAGCAGCTACATACAGAGCACTGCAGTAGAAGGTAGATTACTAGCCAGCAAAGCTACCTAACCTAAAATGTCCCTCAAATCCCTGCAGACTTCTGTCCCTACAATACAGAGCAGTATCAAGTAGATTACTAGCCAGCAAAGTTACTATCAACTGTCCCTCAAATCACTAACAGCTCTCTCCCTACACTAGCTCTTCCAAGCACACACAGGCAGAATGAAAAAACGCTGCAGGGCTTCAGTTTATATATGGAAGGGGAGTGGTCCAGGGGGTGTGGGGGTGGTCCAGGAGGGAGAGCTTCCTGATTGGCTGCCATGTATCTGCTGGTCTGGGGGAGAAATGGCAAAAAAAAGCGCCAGCTAAGGCGAACCCAAATTGGCGAACGTTGCGTTACGTTCGCGAACATTCGGCGGACGCGAACGGTCGATGTTCGCGCGAACAAGTTCGCCGGCGAACAGTCCGCGACATCCCTAATGAAGAACTTACAATACTTTTTAATATTAATATACTTCTATTTTATCTAAGGGCCCTGCAGGACCATCGGGAGTAAAAGGTGATAAGGTATGTATGTATTTTGTATAGTTATATAGTAAATGGGCCTCAAATTAAAAACTTACATGTCAACACAATGCATGTTCTAAAACATGCATATAAAAAATACAAGTATGTATGTATAACTTTATTTGTAAAGTTCTGTTAAGGAGCTACAGCTCTGTACAGTGCATAAAAGTACTATATATATAAAAGTATACACGGCGAAGACAAATCACATAATAAATATACACAGAAATCATATCAAGACAAAGAGCTTAAGTACTATGTGGTTAGAGACATATTGGAAAGGAGGTCCCTGCCCCGTAGAGCTTACAGTCTAAGTGACTCTAAAACAGTACACGACTGCTTAAATACATCACACACTATTAAACACATGGTCAGGAGAAATTGTCAACTTATTGGCTGCACTAAGAATTCAGTCACAATGACAAATCCCCAGAAATGATACCACTTTTGTGCTGATATCAGAAACATCAGCCTCCCAACATCCAAATCCAGGTGATTTTTGGTCACCCAACCATGTTCCGACAAGAACCCACTATGCTCTGTTCATGCCTCTTGCTCAGTCTTCATAAAAGTTATAACTAGGGTAGACTCCTGAAAAATACAGTATGGTTAAAAGATGTAAGTGTGTGGACGACTGCAATGTTTAGTAAGAAGGTACAGATGTCACTAACCATGCACTCATGATAAAACTTTTTGTTGTTTTCTCTAAACAGTACAATATCTTTCTGTTATGTTTAGGGTGATTCAGGAATTGGCCAGTTAGGCCCTAGAGGAGAAAGAGGTGATCCAGGTCCAAGGGTGAGTATTTTGGCCACTGACAACTCTCTATTAGAAGAGACATATATATCTAGCCATCTTGATATGTACAAGTAATACATCACAGAGATAAGCAAAAACATTCTCTCCAATCACTTTTGAAAGTTCTCCAATTTGTGTCTGTTCAGGGAGAGGATGGTCGACCAGGGCTAGAAGGAGACCGTGGTCCACTGGTAAGTTGAGATAGTATATGTTTTTGCCTCCAACCTTTTAGTATATACACTTCTTCTTTTGTGTGTCACTCTGTGTGATATTTATATTCCTTTTAAAACTATCATATTAAGCATGGCCTACTATATATACTGTCTAGAGTTGTTTATGAAAAGTAGTTATTGCAAATGAATTGATTTTATATATTTTATGATAGGCTTTTTATGTTTTTTTTCTGTTTATAATAATGTTCTAAGTTTTATAAGTAATTTAGTGAATTTAGTGAAACCAAACCTACTGTAGTTACAGTAGTCAAGCAAAGATTTCCCATGTCTGTTTATAAGTTGTAAAAAAAACTTAGCCCAATTATAGATAATTTTGTATGGATATGTCTCATGACATAACTCAGTAAAGGCGGCCATACACTATAAGATCCGCTCGTTTGGGGAGGTCGCCAAACTAGTTTATCTTAACCCGATATGTTCGCCAAAGGCAGGGCGATATCGGGTTAATCTGATTGTTCGGCCCTAGGGCCAAACAATCGGATTACAATGAAGGGAATAGGCGCCAACAGGACAGGACAAGGAACGCATCAACTATCTGATGCAGTCCTCGATTGCAAGAAAAATCAATATATTGGCCAGATATCGATGGGGGAGACCCATCGGAATGCCCCCTACATGGGCAGATAAGCTGCCTAATCGGTCTATATGGCCACATTAAGGCAACCAAAGATACAGTTGGGAAACAGTTGGTATTAGCTACCTGTTACAGACCCCGCCTACTTAACCATCATTCTCTTTGATGAATCACATGGATCATTTAACACAAAACACACCTAGATTAACAGAACTCCTCCTATAAACTATTTTCTGATTAAAATATCATACTGAAGTGATGATGGTAAGCAAATAAAAGATGTGTTTTTAGAGAGAGGTGTCTCTGCTAGACTACAGTGTCCTCTGTGCCCGCTTCCCTACAAGTTTGTATTTGCTTGGTACAGATGGGAATCATGATATATGTGAAAGATTTGAAACATGTTTTGATTTCTTCTTCTTCTTCAGGGTCTTCCTGGAAATAGAGGAGAACGAGGAGACAAGGTGGGCCACAAGGAAAATGTTTCAAATCTGAAACCTTGCTCTAATGTTTCATTTGACACATAGAAAGAGGGTGGATGCTCAAGCATTTTTCTGTCTTGATATTTTTAGCTGAGAGGATATCATACAATGGTTCTGTCCATCCTTGTCCATGTGCACTATGATATAATTGTTGTAGTCAGCACTTACCCACTATCCACCTCTTAATTGTTCAGGCGGTGCACATGTCCAGTGGCCCACAGTCCAAACGGTTTCATGAATACTTCAATATATGACACAGCTCCGTTCAAGGTATTGAACTAAAAAAGCCATTATTAGCATGTGGCTTTTAGATCTGCAACAACATGACGTTTCTGGCTCACTTGCTTTGAAAAAGGGCTGCAAGTGAGCCGGAAACGTCATGTTGCTGCAGATCTAAAAGCCACATGCTAATAAAGGCTTTTTAAATTCAATACCTTGAACGGAGCTGTGTCATATATTGGAGTATTCATGTGCACTATGATGCCCACCACTCTAGCATTAATGTTCTGATTTTTGGATGCCACCAACAAGATTCCATAGTTTCCCTGCCTCGTTAAGGAAGAAGTTGAATATTTTTCATTGTAGCCAGGGTAATACACATAGCACTTAGTTATTCTAGGCTCCATATTGTAATAAACAAATTGGATATGCTTCTCTTACACCATATTTTCCTTAGTTATTTTATAAATCCCAAATCCAGTCAGTACAGCCTAATCCCTAGCCCAGGTGATCCCATTATCTTGTAGTGACTGAGATGATATGATGATATTCATTTTTTTCTTTGTGTTCAAAGGGTGACCCAGGTCCGTTGGGAACAAAAGGAGACAAGGTAAGTAGTTGTAGGGCTTTTATTGTACTCATTCATAAGGTATTCTGTGTTGTGGTGTTTCCTGATGTTGTGTTTTTTTTACTGCTACTCTGCAGGGAGAAACACTAACTATTGAGGGACCTTCTGGGCCAAGGGGAAATAAAGGAGAGATGGTATGTACAGCATGGTGAAAACTGGGGATCACTAAGGTCCTTTTCATACCTTTATTCCACTAGAAAATCATTTAAATATTAAATAAACCCAATAGGCTGGTTTTATTTCTAATAAGGATTAATTATATCTTAGTTGGGATCAAGTACAAGCTACTGTTTTGAACTTTAAATTATTTTGATAAAATGGGGTCTATGGGAGACGCCCTTTCCTTAAAGGAAACATACCCCCCAAACAACGTAGGTCTCTATAAAAAGATATTGCATAAAACTCATATGTAAAACCCTGCTTCATGTAAATAAACCATTTTCATAATAATATACTTTTCAAGTAGTATGTGCCATTGGGTAATTATAAATAGAAAATTGTCATTTTAAAAAATAAGGGCCGCCCCCTGGGATAGTAGGATTCACAGTGCACACAAACAAACCAAACAAATAATACTTGTTAGGTCACATGAGCCAATTAACAGACAGAGTTGTGTCTTTTGCTTCCACACTTCTTCCTGTTACAGTTAGAGCTGTAGTATTTCTGGTCAGGTGATCTCTGAGGCAGCACAAAGACCATTACATAATGGTGGCTCAAGACAAGAGATGTAAAAGGCCAATATTTACTTAAATATATATTCCAGTTTGGTAAGATTCTTTAATATGTCACTTAATATGATATAAACAAATCTGTTGCTTAATATTTATTTTGGGGTAAAGTTTTCCTTTAATTTGGAACTCTCGATAATGAGTTTCTGGATAATGGATCCAATACCGGTGGTAGCTTTTATTAAACCACAAAACAGAAACAGATCAGGCTGAATAGTAAATTATAGATCTTTTAATTTAACAAAATTAAATGCATCAAAGACAGCTTTATTATTGTTATTGCTAATCACCAAATTGTACAGTGGAGAATATGTAGAAGGCTTAATCAAAATGGCAAGTAAATATAATATATGTTTATAAGGTGCAGGCTTTAATGCATGTAAATAACATATTTTTCAGGGGGATCGAGGCATAAAAGGTTCAGAGGGGGAAAAGGGAGACAAAGGAGATCAAGGTCTGCATGGAGAAAAGGTAAGGATCGTCTGTCATAAAGTCATTTTTGTTTGGATTTGGCTTTGTGTAAACGGCTCTGCCTCTGACACAATAGCCATCATTTACTAGCAGCGGGCACAGAACAAAACGCTTTGCACCTACCACAGATCATTAAACCTATAGATGAAAGCTATGTATAAATACTGGGGAAAATTGCAATCCCACTCTAAGGTGCCAGTTTATTAACATTCATATTTGTTTCATTTATGAATCTTATTTTTAGAGCTAACAAACCTTGTGTATAGTAATTATTCTACACCGTGAAAAAAGTTTATCAAAGGGGTGGATCGCCTTTAAGTTAAATTTTAGTATGTTATAGAATGGCCAATTCTAAGCAACTTTTCAATTGGTCTTCATTATTTATTTGTATAGTTTGTTTTTTTTAAATTATTTGCTTTTTATGACTTTTTCCAGCTTTCATCTAAATAAAAACAAATGCTCTGTAAGGCTACACATTTATTGTTATTGTTACTTTTATATTGTTCATCTTTCTAGTCAGGTCCTCTCTTATTCCTATTGATTCATGGTTGCTAGGGTAATTTGAACGCTAGCAACAAGATTGCTGAAACTGCAAACTGGAGAGCGGCTGAATAAAAAGCTAAATAATGCAAGAACCAAAAATAATACAAAATGAAAACCAATTGCAAATTGTTTCAGAATATAGCTTTTTACATCATTCTAAAAGGTGAAAAACCACTTTAAGTGTAAAAACCACAAAAAATACTAATGAAAAACTTCACCCTCTAAAATCTGGCGAGATAATGTAGAAGTCAAAGGAGCAGTTTGCTTTGTGGTTTTAGAGGTTAGCATGTTCGTTTCCATTGCTGAGCATACAAAAATTCTTACAAAAACAAGGATTTGGGGGTTTTCATTGTCATATTCGGATGCTTTTTTTTTTTCATTCGAATCTTTTAATAGGTTACTTGACATTTTTAATTTTAGTAAAAATTAGTTTTTTGAGTTTTCAAAAACCACACAAATAAGAATTTTGATAAATGGGCCTCCAAATGTGCAGAGCAGCACCGGGCCAGTCTGGGCAGATGCCATAGTCACGCGCATGAACAAAAACACATGCGTAAAAGACGCGCATGCGTGAAAACATGTACATGGAAAAACACACAAGGGCATGCATGAGAATAGGGAGTATGCGCATGCGCAACAAGGAAGAGAGCGTCGGCCAGATCGGTAGACGGTACCAGACTATGGGTAGGAGGCAGAGAAGGTACATGCCTGGTGCCCCCTCCTGCTTTGGGCCTAGGCACATGCCTACCACCCATCAATATGGGTATCATACAGGAATGGTGTGGGTGTTCTCTTATACACTTCCCCCTTTTGGCTATACAGTTTGAAATAATTTGATCACTAATGGAACCCTGGGCTAAATGGGCTGTCATACAGTAGCAGATGTATAGTTCAGAGCTCCCTTACACCTTTGTACCTAATTATTGATAGCTGCCATAAGAATAATTTATAACACAAGTAGCATAGCACAGATCGTTCTTATATGTCATACATAATTCACCATGTTTGTTTTATATTGCTATGTGAAATACTGCAAAAGTCACTTAGTTTCCTGCTGTGACCAGAAACTCAAAATGTCCCAAGGTGATTGGATAGCTTTCTGTAAAGAACCTTATGTTCCACAGGTAGAAGTGTTGTATATGATTAAAATCAGATATTTCTAATCTGGAAAACCCCTCTAATGTCCCCTAGTCTTGGGCACATCCAGTTTAGAATTTAATGTAACCCCAAAATAATTTTCTGATAAAGAAGCCAAGTAGACCAGTTGTCTGTAGCCTTGAAATGATCAAAAAAATATAGTAGAATGCAGGACAAATCCAAGGCAGTGAACTTTGACTGCAAAGTACTTTATTGGGGAAATAAATGTTCCACTACATGCTTCGGGCCCTTTATCAAGTGAAGCCTTGAAATGCCAAGACTTGAAATATTGTCAAATTGTCATTATCAGCATTCTTGGAACACCAACCGCCTTTGCTCTTATATTCTGCATTGTCCTTATATTGTTCTTTGTTTTCATTTCAACAGGGAGTCAAAGGTGAACAAGGAGACAAAGGTGCCACCGGCTTTGTAGGGGCTCGTGGTCCCGGTGGGCAAAAAGTAAGAACGCTTTTTAAATTCTATAACTTACTGGTTATATCATACAGGATCGGTGCTACATGTGCATGTGTAAGACAGGAACATCATAATTATATTACCATAAAGCACCAACAGATATGTTCATAAATGTTGAAATTATATCAGTTGTGTCTACCTTATTCTAAAGGTATGGCCAGGGTAGGACTGGGCCGGCAGGACGCCGGGAAAACACCCGGTAGGCCCCGGCTGTTTTTGGCCCCACCGACCCAGACCCGCTCCCTGCAACTCCCTCTCCTTACCTCCCTGAAGCTGATGCTCCCTAGACAGAGGTGCTCAAGCTCACGCACTAGAGAGAGAGGTGCGCGCGCGGGAGGGGAGGAGTTCAGAGACTGAGGACTTTGAGACTGAGGGGCAGGGGGATAGTGTTGGGGGCCCCTGAGGCTGCAGGCCTGGTGGGCCCTGGGCCCCCCAGTCCGACACTTGGTACGGCCACCAATTTGCAACAGAATGGATAACTGTTAATTTTTCTTGTTTTCCTAGGGAGAAACTGGTGCATTTGGGGAACCAGGAGAGTCTGTGAGTTTGCTTATATTATATCAATGCTTCATATTGCTTCATGTTAGATTTGTTATAAGCAATGAAAATGTCATACTTGCATTCTTTCCCCAGGGTATGCCAGGCAAGGATGGGATCCCAGGAATGCGAGGAGAAAAAGGAGAACCTGGAATCTTTGGGCTGAAGGGCATAAAGGTGAGATTGAGCTGTAAGCCCCTACAAGAAACCAACTTTGTTGTCTTTTATTTTCCATTTAGTTGTTCAGGTCACTTTTTAAATTATCCAAATGAATTCGCAACCAGAGGCCCTCAGAATGTCGCTTAACTACAACTACCAGAATGCCTGTTGGAAGTTCTAATTTGGCAGCATCTAAAAAGACTTTCATTGCTTTTGTATACAATAGAAGATAATAATGCGAATTGATAAATATAATAATTCATTTATAATTAAAATGTATTTCCACCTATCCACAATCATAAAGAAAGGCTACTTCAAGACAGAAATGTTCAGTTCTCTGCAGTTCTACCTTTTTTGACCAAGGGGCAGATGTAAGAAGGGTCGAATATCGAGGGTTAATTAACCCTCGATATTCGACTAGGAACTAAAATCGTTCAACTTCGAATATCGAAGTCGAACGATTTAGCGCAAATCCTGCGATCGAGCGATCGAAGGATTATTCGTTCAATCGAACGATTCGAAGGATTTTAATACAACGATCGAAGGAATATCCTTCGATCAAAAAATCTCAGGCAAGCCTATGGGGACCTTCCCCATAGGCTAACATTGACTTCGGTAGCTTTTAGCTGCTGAACTAGGGGGTCGAAGTTTTTCTTAAAGAGACAGTACTTCGACTATCGAATGGTCGAATAGTCGAACGATTTTTAGTTCGAATCGTTCGATTCGAAGTCGAAGTAGTAGTCGAAGGTCGAAGTAGCCCATTCGATGGTTGAAGTAGCCCAAAAAACACTTCGAAATTCGAAGTTTTTTTAATTCGAATCCTTCACTCGAGCTTTGTAAATGTGCCCCCAAGTCTCTCTCACAGCTCTGCAACTCTCAGGCCTCACCCACTGAAATATCACTACTGAATTTATAATTTAGGTTATATATGTCTGCAGACCTTCTCTACAAATAAATGTGGTCGTCAGAAACACTGCAGTACAACATTTTAGCAATTTTATTTATTTTCAGACTCTAGAACTGAATGATTACAGACGTACAGGCATACCTGCACATGCTTCTAGGTCTGTACTATTTTAGGTGTCCTAGGCTTCCCTAGTACTGATTTTGTGGATGTATGATGACACAAAAGAGATTTAGCAAAGAATAAATGATTAGGAGCTTTTCATGAGACCCAAGAGCAGTGATCCCCAACCAGTAGCTCGCGAGCAACATGTTGCTCTCCAACCCCTTGGATGTTGCTCCCAGTGGCCTCAAAGCAAGAGCTTTTTTTTGAATTCCAGGCTTAGAGGCAAGTTTTGGTTGTATAAAAACCAGGTGCACTGCCAAACAAAGCCTCATTGTAGGTTGACAATCCACATAAGGGCTACAAAATGGCCAATCACAGCACATATTTGGCACCCCAAGAACATTTTTCATGCTAGCGTTGCTCCCCAACTCCTTGTACTTCTGAATGTTGCTCACGGGTTCAAAAGGTTGGGGATCCCTGCCCAAGAGGGTAGATATAACTTGTTTGTGCACTAATGTGTGTTTCAGGGAGATCGTGGTATGAAAGGAATCTGTGGGCAAGATGGCGAAAAAGGAGATAAGGTAACGTATGAGAAGTACAAAGCTGCATACTCTACTGTATATTAATAGATCCAAGTTTAGTTTCCAGCACTGCAACGTGCTCCCCAAAAATGGCTGCAACTGCTGTTTTGCTTTATAAGTTAGCTCTATTGCCTTTAAAGGGCATGTAAAGTCTAAAATAGAATAAGGCTAGAAATGCTGTATTTTGTATACTAAATATAAACATGAACTTAATGCACCACAAGCCTAATCAAACAAATAATTTATGCTTTCAAAGTTGACTACAGGGGGTCACCATCTTGTAACTTTGTTAAACATCTTTGCAAGAACTAAGACTGTGCACATGCTCAGTGTGGTCTGGGCTGCTTAGGGATCGTCATAAACAAAGCTGCTTGAGTTCTGCATGGCTGGGAAGTAAGGCGGGGGCTCCCCCTGCTGTTCATAAGTATGATTGTTTCCCTGCTCAGCAGTTAGGCACCATCTGACAATTCCTATCCACAGCAGTAAATGAAGGGAGAATTTCACTGCATACAGTCAGGTTTCTTAAAAAAACTGTACACATTTTTAAATGAAATTATATTGGAGATAGGTTTCATTTTCATTAAAGAAAGTAAAAATGGGATTTTATTTTTTTGCCTTTACATGCCCTTTAAGCGAATATTCTAACATTGTCATGAGGTCACCTACTTGAAGTCTCTACACAAAGTTTGGGTTGTTATCTTGTCATCATGTAGTACTATGTACCTTACCAGTCTATCTCTAAAATAGTGTTGCATGCCATGGCCAATCACTGTGCCTTTGCAAGTTTTGTTTTAAGCAGATGTTAAAGGATACTTATGCCGTCTTTTAGGGTGACACTGGAATGCCTGGACGCCATGGACTACCAGGAAGGAAAGGAGATTCTGTGAGTGGACTCTCTGAGCAATTTATTAAATGATAATATAATCATACAGTGCATTAAAATATTTGTTTTTGAACCTAGGGGGAATCAGGAATCCCAGGACATCCAGGCCTGCCTGGAAAGGAAGGACTTGTTGGAGCTAAGGTAAGGATCCCTTGAAAATGAAACAGGGTTGTAGTCTGGAAATAATTAGTGATGGGTGAATATGGGTGTTACGCTTCACCGAAAAATTCACGAATTTCCTATGAAATTCACGAAAAATTTACGAAACAGTGCTGGCGTCTTGTTTTTGATGCCAGCGTCCGTTTTTTTTTTTTACGCTGGTGAATTCTCACAGCGGATTCACAAATTTATTCGCCGTCGGCGAACCGCAGGAATTCGCCGCAAATTCGCACCTGCCGAATAAATTCGCCCATCACTAGAAATAATGTATGTAGAATATTAATTATTTTTGAGTATTCTTAATGTTTTCAGACATCTTGCATTAAAGGGCACCCCTTTATGTTTTCAAGATTTGGCTGTCACTCCCTTAGATCATAACAAAGTAAAATAATGACCGTTATGGAAGTTACATTTCAGAACTAATTAGTGCATTGTAGAATACAAATGGTCACACCTAAGCACAATGGGGTATATTTATCAATGAGTGAAGTTAGAGATCTCCACAGTCTGCAAAATGAAATACCACCTCTCTCCATTCATTTCTATGGGATTTCAAAGGCGTATTTATCAAATGGTGAACTTTCACCCTTTGATAAATACGCCTTTAAAAATCTCATAGAAATGAATGGAGAGAGGCAGTATTTCACTCTGCGGACTGTGGAGAACAACTCTTTGATAAATCTACCCCCTAGAGTAAAATTCCACCACTCTCCGTTATTTTCTATAGGATTTTTAAAAGAGTATTTATCAATGGGTGAAAGTGAAAGTTCATCCTTTGATAAATACGCCTTTCAAAATCCCATAGAAATGAATATAGAGTTTCACTAATTTTGCCATTTCTAACTTCACTCTTTGATAAATATACCCCTTTGAGAATACGCCGTTCAAAATCTCACAGAAATGAATGGAGAGTGGCGGAATTTCACTCTAGTGCAGATCTTTAACTTCACTCTTTGATAAATATACCCCAATGAACCAAGTCCACTCAACTTTTGGTCTTCCCATTTAGGGTGACAGAGGCATGGAAGGATTGCAGGGAGCAAAAGGAGACCAAGGAGAAAAAGGGGACAGGGTAAGTATATAATGACAGCCCCAACTTCTGATTCAGGTCTCTTGGACATTTCTGAGATTTGTAGTCCTACAAG
This sequence comes from Xenopus laevis, assembly GCF_017654675.1. Classification (NCBI taxonomy): domain Eukaryota; kingdom Metazoa; phylum Chordata; class Amphibia; order Anura; family Pipidae; genus Xenopus; species Xenopus laevis. The sequence goes on along the minus strand of NC_054377.1, from coordinate 135,870,632 downwards.
AGCAGCAGAGTCATAGGCTGGACGTTCCTACTTTATATACCATGTTTAGTTTAAGCAAGAAATGGAAGCAGATTACCAGCATTAAGGCCAGGATTATTCTGGGTCAGAAATAATTTTAAGTAATTTTAATTTTAAGTAAATTGCATTTTTAAGTAAATTTTATTTTAATGTTAGAAACTTTTCCAACATCATTGAACCAGAAAATCTCTTAGAATTTGTGGCCATCAGTCATTGTTGGGATACTTTTTTTGGGATAGCGTTCACCTATTAAATATCACTGATTTAATTTTAGGGTTCTGTTGGAATGGTTGGTCTTGCTGGCCCTAGAGGAGTTGATGGATTAGCAGGGCCTCCAGGTCCCATAGGCCCTGCTGGTTCAAAGGGTCCAGAAGGTCTTCAGGGACAGAAGGTATGTAAAACAATCACATAAATGGATTCATAACTATGTGTAGTACCATATATAATATGACATTAGATACTTTATTTGAGTGTCATCTTTCCTATGACAGTCTGCAGTCTAGTCCAAAGCAATTTGAGTTTAAAGGGATGTTGAATGCTTAGGCAAAGTTGCCTGCTATTTTTTTTACTTAAAAAAAATACCTTGTATTTGCAGCAGTCCAGAAACAATTAATGCCAAGTCACATGTATCAGCCATAAACTACTAATGCATATTTACATAATTGTATGGGAATAAGGGAAGTGGTATATCTTGCAAGCACAGTACAGTGTTCTCTATCGTTTTGTATAATAAAAGAAAAAGTAATAATCACGCCCTTGTCTAGAGTCATTCTGAGAGCTATGGCCTCACAGAAAATCCTTTCAGGACCCCAATTACTTTTTATTGTTAAACACCTGTATAGACTGTTAACTGGAGAAATTATAACTAATTCTGGGCAGGGTCTAGTTTGTTGCATGCACGTACTGTAAAAGTCTCGTTAACCTCATTCGCAGGGTGAGAGAGGCCCTCCTGGGGAATCAACTATTGGACCACGGGGAATCCCAGGAATTCCAGGAGAACGTGGAGAACAGGTGGGGAGTCATATCTGTTTATCCTACATACACTGAAATATGCATCTTTTTTCCTTGTTTTTGGGTTTCATGTTTATTTTATTTTGTTTTTATATTTTAATAGTAGTTGCCCATAAGGAAGGGAATTTCAGAGACGTCTATTCACTTGCATGGGATTTTAGGAGCATATTTATGGAAGGATCAACTATTTTTACACTTTCATCCCATTGAGTTTATTCCTTTTAGTTGTGTACAAATGTTAACTTTGTTGGAAGTACGTTGCACAGATTCAACAGCCTTAGGCTTCTGGAGGATACTGGAAAGGATGAAGACTGAACTTCTTTGATGCAATGTATAAGATTTTTTGTTGTGTATGGGCGGGGGTTCTGTGGTTTCACTTATGCTTTTTTTTTATATTATGAGACTGACATATATAATTGCTTTTTAACACTAATTTAATATATGTCTTAGGGTATGATTGGCACAGATGGTACAAAAGGAGAAAAGGGGAGTCCAGGCATGGTGGTATGTTGTATAATTATTTCACTTCTGCAAAGCAGTCCTACAGCAAAGGATCGTTACTGTGACTTGTTTCATTTAGCTAACATGCCCAAATTATGATGAGAACTGTAGAAATCATTCCTATTGTAACAAGTAATGTGGCTTATTTTTGTCTTCAGGAAGAAGAAGTTCGAAATTTTGTCAGGCAGGAAATGAGCCATCACTGCGGTGAGTTATCTGAACAAGTCTTTTCAATACAACAAAAAACAAATGGTGCTGTTACCTCAAACAAACTGCGAAAAACTTTTAAGTCAAAACCTTGTGATGCACCTCCGCCGTGTGTGCTGCTGAATAGGTCCACAAATATAAAGTTCGCAAGAATCCTACGAGACTCGAAACATGTTGTGTTAAACAATAAACACTAAGGGGCCGATTCATCAAGGGTCGAATATCGAGGGTTAATTAACCCTCGATATTCGACTAGGAACTAAAATCCTTCGACTTCGAATATCGAAGTCGAAGGATTTAGCGCAGATAGTACGATCGTACGATCGAAGGATTATTCCTTCGATCGAACGATTAAATCCTTCTAATCGAACGATTCGAAGGATTTAAATCCAACGATCGAAGGAATATCCTTCGATCCAAAAAACTTAGGAAAGCCTATGGGGACCTTCCCCATAGGCTAACATTGACTTCGGTAGCTTTTAGCTGCCGAACTAGGGGGTCGAATTTTTTTTAAAGAGACAGTACTTCGACTATCGAATGGTCGAATAGTCGAACGATTTTTACTTCGAATCCTTCGATAGTCGTAGTCGAAGGTCGAAGTAGCCCATTCGATGGTCGAAGTAGCCCAAAAAAACTTCGAAATTCGAAGCTTTTTACCTTCGAATCCTTCACTCGAAGTTAATGAATCGGCCCCTTAGCTTGAGCAGTTAACCTGCAGTCTTGATCGATCCTTGCGAACTTTATATTTGTGGATCTTTTCAATACAACCTAAGCCATTATATGCATGAGAACCAGTTTAGATCAGTTTGCTTTTATAATCTATAATAATCTATAATTATACCAATAATATGTAGCCATAAAATCATATTTTTAGATACTATGCTTAGAATGTAGCTTTGCATGTTCAAGAGTTGTATAAGGGTATTACTTAGGTCAGTAACGGGCAACCCTCTGCCTTGTTTTTTTTTTTATTCCAATAATAAAACCCCCTGTGTCAGCAGAAATGCTTCAGGCTTTCATCTATTAATATTGTGAATAAAATATATTCTAAGATTCTTATCCTGTTATATCTGGGGTCTGTTTTCTGGATCAGTCCTTTCACATGCTGCATTTAAATTATTAATAGAGTTTACTGTCGGTATTCCCTTAAAGGAGAAGGAAAGTCTTTTACCACTTGGGGGTGCCAAATGTTAGGCACCCCCAAGAGAATGTATTTACTTACCTGAAACCCCTGGGCCAGTGCTCCTATCAGCAGAAAACTGCACCGGCCTGGTGTTCTACCAATGAGCACCATGGATCACTCCTCTTCTGTCTTCTTCTTTCTTCTCGCCGCTGTGCATGTGCATTACAGTGAAAAGCTGAACTTTAACTAAAAAGTCGGCTTTTTCATTCTACTGCACATGTGTCTGCCCCGGGAAATTCGAAGAAAGAAGAAGCCGGAAGAGAAACAATCTGTGGTGCTCACTGGTATAACCCTAGGCCGGTGCAGTTTTCTGCTGATAGGAGCACTGGCCTGGGGTTTCAGGTAAGTCAATACATTCACTTGGGGGTGCCTAACATTTGGCACCCCCAAGTGGTAAACGACTTTCCTTCTCCTTTAACTGCTCTTATTGGCAGCTACAGGCTATTGGTGCCATAAAACATATTATTAAACTACAAATCCCTGCACCCAACTTACAGTCAAAGGGGATGCCGAAAAATATAGTTTGGCAACACAAGGGCTAGCCAGACTTGTGTTGATTTTGACCTGTGCCATCTTAAGACAGCATAGTGCGAATCCCAATTTGGTTTTAATTCAATGGACATATTGCGGTGCAGCTTGAAGGTCACATAGTGAACCACTCTATACAGCCTTAGAATGGTAGACATCAAAATCAAAGTAAAACATTTTCTCAATGACTTCTACTAAACACGATCTGGCAAAAGTATAAAAGACAAGAACAAGCAGAAATTTAAAGATTCTTTTAGCAAACTAATGTTGGTCTTTTCTCTTTTTCTCTTTTTCTCCCGCAGCCTGTGGAGGTCAGTTGTCATTCCATGTAAATCCTGTGGGTAATACTTTGCAACTGCTGTGCAATTTAAGGTCATCCTAACACTTTACAGAACAGAGAAATGATAGCACTGCTGTGTGATTTGCTATGATAGATGTGCAAGAACACCTGGAGATCTATATCTGCAGGTGGATGGAGTTAGGGAGGTGTCCTCTTCATGGGAACTAAAAGCTATTGTTTTGACATGTTAAAGTGTCACTTATATAACATTTTATTTTGGGGTTTATTCAGTGACGTAACTAGAGGGGGGCGGGCCCTGGCGCGGGATGCGCTGCCAGGCCCCCCGCCCCCTCCATACACCTGGAACCGCCCGGGAATCATGGCGCGTGAGCTGCCTGGGGGGCCCTGAGGGGGTGCGGGCCCTGGCCCAATCACACCCCCTGCTCCCCCGATAGTTACGCCACTGGGTTTATTCATAGCTTGTGAAGCACTTGGGAGTTTATAGTCGATGGGATTAAAACAAACTAACACCAATTCTAGAACTACCCTGATTCATGACATTTTTCAAATATTAGAAAAATGAATCAATTTGTCGGAACTATCAGAAAAGCATTTACAATACATTCTTTAAAACTGTTGCCCTAGAGCTTTGGTGGTTTTGACCCCACGGAAAGCACACCCATGACTGTATCCATATGTTGGTTTAATACATCGCCCATTATTCACCTAAATGTTCTAATCCATCCATGCACATGCACTGTCATGAATATGCTGCCTAACTCTAGATCAGTCACCCATTCATTTCATCTAGTGACCAGTCAATTTTTGTGGGTTCCATCTGTGTCTTTTCTGTGAATGACCCTGTGCCTGTATCTTAGATATTTAGTGCTTGCCCTGTATCCAGTACTAACTGCTCAGCCACTGCATTTTGTTTTGTGATGATACCTCCCACCCTTTGCACGATGAATTATCCCACGTGTGTTTTAAAGCAGAGTACATTAAAAACAGTATTAAAGAGCATGGGCGGTTTAGCATAAAAATAAAGGATATCAATCATCTGACCTGGCATCTCAATGCCTGTTTTGAGATAAATAGAATAAAACTAACAAAGGATATATAATACAATCTAAAAACTGTTAAATCATTTTACATCAATGAGGTCCCACCTGTGGCCCTCCAGCTGTTGTCAAAATGCAACTCTCAGCATCCCACCAACAGCTTAAAGGGCACCTATCACAGCCAAAATCAAACACATATTAACAATCTGACCAGTACAAGCTAAACACGTTTAATCAAACTACATATATAGTTTTTTGAAAAAAACTGCAGGTTTTAAAAAAATCCCTTACTTTGTCAAATGGGTTCTTTCACTGAGGGAGGCCATACTGTGACTATAACAGAGACTCTAATATGCAAATTTCAGGAGCATGCTCAGATTGTAACACTGCTTTGAGTATTCTACCCAGAATGCCTTGTTTTAGTAAACTCCTCCACTAGAAGTATCAGGAGATTTCCCTATCTTGTCCCCTGCTGGTAAAGTCATTATGCAAATGAAGGGCACACAGTAACTTCCAGCAGGTGGCAGCACTACTGAACAGCAGCTAACACACAGGTTTGGCTGATTTGAAAATAGCTTAGAAGGGTTGATAAGCAAGCAAGGAATTTCAACTGAGCATGTGCGAGATTTCAGAGCTACAGTTGGCTGGGAAGATATAGGTAGGAGGAGCCAGTGAAATCCAAGATGGCTGCCTCAGCTAGAACTGCAGGGGAGATAGGGGAGATCTTGCAGAAGGAATAGTGAGCTGATCATTTACATTATACAAACAATTCTAACTGTTTTAAAAATCAGATTTCTTGAACTTTCACATAGTGTATTTACTTAGTAAATGATTTTGGTCATAATTGGTGCCCTTTAAAGGAGAAACAAACCCTTTACCTAAAAAAACCCTGTGGGGGCAGCTAGGCTGGGGAGAGGAGGGAGGGAGGTCTACCTGGGGTGGGGGTGTTTTTGGTAAAGGGTTTGTTTCTTCTTTAAGGTTATCAGCGGTTTCTGGTATAGAGTCTCTGATATAGAGAAATTTAGTAGCCTATTTATCAATGGCTGAATTATACTGGTTTTAGAGGTTTTTGAAACCACGACTAAACTCACAAACTGTAAAACTATGAATTTTATTGAGATTTATTTAAAAATCTAAATAAAAATATGAATACCTAGAAAACCTCTAAAAATTCAAGTTTTTCAGACAATTCCTAGTGGAAAAAAAATAAGAAAACCTCTTAAAGTCCTAATTGACTTAGAGCAGTCCAATAGGATCAGTGAACCTCCCTTTGACTTTTATAGGACCTCAACAACTTTTACCTGGCAAAGTTTTGTGGTTTTTACATTTCATAAATCTCTCATTTTTAGAGCTTTTGTAAAAAAAAAAAATAGATAACCACAATTTTTTTGAGTTTCTGGGGGGAAAAAAAATCGAAATTTGATTTTTAGTAAATTACCCCCTAAAATGAAAAGCGACGAAGTGAGAGAGAGAGAGATGCTGAGAGGAGGATAATGAAGACTAACTTAATTTGTTTAGAAACGGTAGATAATATTTAATTTATATATAGAAAGTTTTTATTTCCATAAGTTTAAGCTTATATTACATTAGAATTAGAATTTAGCCATTGCCTGTCCAGGACTTGTTGGCCATAGCCATAGCACATTTAGGTTAGATCAGATTACAAAAATAGCTGCTTATTTACTGAAACTGGACATAAAATTATTCTTTTTGTGATACTGACCTTATAATGCTTCCAAAACAACTCGGTACTGAAGCAATGGAACTGACCCATCAAATTTTAGAATTTTTCACTCATCTAGCATTGCTATTCACAGGAGCCTATAATCCAGGGATAGCACTTAGTTTTGTATGAAGCACTGATTTTGTAAGATATACAGCATCTTGAAATGACAAACCCGACTGCCTAAGGATTGTTTTATGCAGTTGGGTTACCGCACATCCCATAGGGAATAAGTACAAAGTGACCATTGTTGCTCCCTGAGCATTCGGGTCTGTATTTCTTCTGTAGCTCTAACAATACACCTGTCTGGACAAAACTAGATGCCATCCACATAATATTGTGTCTTACTCATTGCCATATTTGATGTCAGTATCACTTTATTAAAACATTTATAGAAGCCGCCATGTTGTAACATTGAAGACTGTTTTTTTGTTACTCTGTCCCATGTCACATTGTGAAGTCAGGCACAGACACATCCTCTTCCTTATTTGTCTGAACTGATCCTGACTTGATAACTGGTCTGTACATGAATGCTATAGAATGATGCATGTAATACAGTCTTATATCCTCACCACTACTTCTGCCTTCCTTTAAATCATGTGTTATGTCCTTAAACCTCCCAGGTTTTCTTTCCAACTATCCATCTCCCCCATCATATCCATCTAACCCACGTCTTGTCCCAGTCCCAGCCCTAAAGTTCTCTCATATTGAAGAAGATGATGGTGAGTTTAAACCAGCAGTCTTGTGTGCTGCAGCAAGATGATGGTGTGTTTGCATTCTGCATTCAAATGGAACCTTTTCTGATCTATAAAATACCCACTGATAACAAACGACCTGGTTCTATTACCTTCTCAGCTTTGTGGTCTCTTGCTGGGATAAAGCAAATGGGTCTTCTTCTATACAAATTCATTGTCTAAACAATAACAACCCTAGGTAAGCTCAATAGAGCCATAACAGGGTATGTAACATTCAACTAAGCATGGCATTTAAACTAATACAGATCTAACCCTATCCAATATTGGATAATGCACGTAAATTAAGTTCTGTATAAGCAGTGCCATTTGCTGGTTCATCTTGATTAATTTGTAGGAATCATGGAGATTCATGATATGCAAATCATTATGTGGATAACTTTGAGTTGACAAATGCCTAATTCACGCAACATCTTGATTTATAGACCCAAATTACACAATTACAAGCATTCCAAACCAATTCAAACTGACCCATTCATTCTTAAAGCTTCAAATATGGCATGGTCTCTCAAGAGTTTTAATGGCGCAGATCATGGGGCAAATTCACTAACCTGCGGAGTTGCTCTAGCGCAGGCTTCGCCGCACTTCGACAGGCGAAGTTTCACCAGGGTGCCGCTAATTCACTAAAATCCGAAGTTGTACTCAGGGAGGTGAAAGGTAGCGAAGTTGCGCTAGCGTTAATTTGTCAAGGAAAGCGCAGTTACACTAGTGATACCTAATTTACATACGGCACCAACTTAAAGTACAATGGACGTATATGTAGCAGGTGTTATATTGCCCTACACATGTGGCCACTGTATAGTTTAGGTGCCATATGTTAGGAAATGTAGGGGGGAAGGAGGGTACCCCAAAAAACTTAGACTTCGAAAAAATTTCAACTTTTTTTGAAGCAATCCCTATCTACTCTATTGCACTTCCCCTGGTCTGAGGTGGCGAAGGCAAGTCTGGCGCAAGAGGTAACGTTCAGTAAAATGCACAAGTTAGTGAATTACCGTAGTTACGTCCCTTCATCATAGTGCAACTTTGCCTGGCGTAAGGGTGCAAAGTAGAGTAGGTACACTTCACTAGCAAATTTACGCCAGCACCCGTTAGTAAATCGGCGAAGTAACGAAATGACGTCACGCTGGCGAATTTGCTCTAGCGTTAAGCGCTTCACACTTTAGTGAATTTGCCCCCAAGTCTCATGTTACAGAAGGAACAGAAGCTGGGGCTGGTGCTTTCTGTAAAAAAAGGGGTTGTTCATCTTTAAATTAACTTTTTGTATGACGTAGAGAGTTATATTCTGAGACAATTTGCTATTCATTTTAATTTTCTATTATTTGTGGTTTTTGAGTTATTTTGCTTTTTATTCAGCAGCTCTCCAATTTGTAATATCAGCAATCTATGTGCTAGGGCCCAAATTCCCCTAGCAACCATGCATTGATTTGAATAAGAGACTGGAATATGCATAGGAGGAGGGCCTGAATAAAAAGATGAGGAATCAAAAGTAACAATAACAATACATTTGTAGCCTTAAAGAGCATTTGTTTTAGATGGGGTCAGTGACCCCTATTGGAAAGCTGCAAAGAGTCAGAAGAAGGCAAATAATTCAAAAATGATACAAAAGAGAAAAAACAACAAGCAGTTGAAAAGTTGCTCAGAATTAGCCATTCTATAACATACTTAAAATTAACTTAAAGGTGAACCAGCCCTTTAAGCAACTGCTTTTAACTAAGAAATGATCAACAGATTCTTTTGGGTTAACCATTTCCCTGAGGTCTGGCTTTACTGTTGCCACAATGCATTTTGCTAAACGTAGATCAAAGGGAAACTAAGAAACATAGAGTCTAGAATGTTGTCAGTCAAATACTGGACAACCAGTGCTGAAGATTCTATGATGTACATCAGGTAAGGGTTAAGGTTGGCTTTCCTTTGCCTTATCATTGGGGTAATAGTTCTTTCACTGCTCCTTTCCTTTGAGGCCTTTTCATTCATGCTGCCTCTTGCTTTACCTCATTTAAGGAGGGAATGCACTGAATACAGGACTCAGCATTTAGTTATTAGCCAAATCCTATGTTTTTAGCAGACAAAATCCAAGCATTTCTATTTCTATTCTTACATATCATGTTTAGTTGATATGCAAGGTCATCCTTTTCTAAACACTCTACAAGCTGATCCAGAGGAAGTCAAACAATATCCCAGAAAACTAACTGCAATCTCATAAGCCATCATTGTACTTTCAACTGATGATATTTACTCAGTGAAGCTAAATTATTGATCATGGCAGGTATTTCATTTAACAATGATAAGGTCAGGTTTTTAATTAGGATTCAGATTTAGCATTTAACCAAATTAAAAATAATTTGAATTCAGTGCATCCCTGGTCTACCTATCCCTAGTTGCTCTGATATTATGTTGTTTTTTTAAATAAAAAATAAGAGAAGCATGAAGGATGTCTCTCTGGAGTTCATTCTACTTGATAATGTACAGTGCTGGCAATTTTGTGCAATTCTTTATCTCTCTCTATCACATATCTTCTGATAAAAGACTTATCTGGTTCTTCCTGTTTCTGAAATATACCTTGTTCTGGTATTTTGTACTGCTAAAGATATTTAATTTATTCTACTGCCTGTGGTTTGTTCTCTGCAGGAAAGGAGCTTAAGGTGGTGGTTAACACCAATGATCCTGAATATGAACATGTATACACAGTGGAGGATTACAAGGAAGACTTAGATGAGGATGGAACGGAGAGTTCTCTGTTAGCTGATGGCAAGTCATTCCCATATCTCTGCTTTAAACATGCAACATTCTTGTGAATAGTTCCTGCCATTGTACCCAGTGTCGGACTGGGACACCAGGGGCCAACCAAAAAACCTCAGACCAGGGGCCCACCAAAAGTTTTTAGATGGGGGGCCCACCCTCAGTACTATTTTCTTCCTCTCCCCACTCAACCTCTATTATTATAGTCTCTTTTCTTTACATACTATAATCTATTATTTCATCTATTTAGCCACTTTCATAGAAATAGGGAATGGCCATGAAATAGGCCAAATGTTTAGCAGCATGAGGGCCACTGACTCCTGGGCCCACCGGGAGTTTTCCTGGTATCCCGGTGGGCCAGTCCGACACTGACTGTACCCCAGGCATAAGATAAATTACAAGTCAAATATCACTTTAGGTATGTCTGTTTTCATTACGCTCGCACAAGATGGCTTTTTGTATATGTCCTTTATATCTGCCATCAATAGATACAATCTGTTCCCTGATTTCTAGACACTATTATCTTATAGCCAATGGTTGATCGCTGGTTGTTGCCAAAACACAAATACACTAAAACACACAAAATTATAGGGAAGGAAATTGTGGTTACGCTGTTTAGCCATATGTATTAGACGTAAAACTGATGTCCTATTGCCATCTCATATTTGAAGTCTTTGAGCTGTTGGATTTAATTTCTTTTGAATGCCAAAGGTATATGTATGATTCCAGCTCTAGCAGAAGTCATGGTATTTTGATATGAGATTGTAAACAGTGTTTGGGCAGCACCCTCTTTACCTGCATTTTTGTAATCTGTTCATTGCATGCACCCATTTATTGTTCAGAGTTGCAATATATGTTGCTCTTTACAAATACATAATAATAGTTCCTTGAAGAATAGTGTTTATAATAATAATTTGAGCAGAAGGAGCCGCTGGGCATTTCGGGGTTTAATCTAAATCATTAGTTTCCAACATGTTGTTCTTTTAGTGTTTTTTAACTGCATCAGAACTAACAGCTTTCAGGTATTAGTGGGATCTTGGAAGTTTAACAAAAGCCATACAGCCATAGGTTGGATTTCCCTGAGTTAACTACAAAGCATATCCAAGATTTACTACACAGTGTAATAGCATTTGATATGTACTATTACAATGCACTGAATGAGTTCTTCTAAGGCTGAAATGCTCTATCTGCCCTGCCTCAAGGAGGCACTTATTACAGGAAAACGTATGCCTGGCAATGTCAGAAATATAAAGAATAGAAATGGGTTTGATAGAAAGAACTGTCTTTCAGTGTAAGAGTATTTGAGTTTATACTCTACTTAAAGTCAAAGGTGAGGAAATAAATTCTCATTGTTTTTCAGACGTGACCATACCAACTGAACCAGATACAAATGAGAGAAGGAAAAGAGATGTAGCTAATCAAGGTAACGCAATTATATCTCTTCTCTACTATAGATAGATATATTGTTTTACATGGTTACATAATTAGCTTGGGTTGAAAAAAAAAACAAAATCCAAATAAACCCCAGTGCAAATAAATAAAAATATACACATACTCATAGCGACCTATCTATACACTCATATATATAAACTATATATACCAATATCTGTACTCACTGTAGATTTTAGTATCACATTAGCCCTTGATATAATAGCCTATGAAATCATCCAAGCCAAGGCATAAATACAATCCAAACCTCATTGTCCTCACTCTTCTCTAATCTAAAGGGGTGGACTCTGGTGGTTTTTATGGGAAAAGACCCCATCGTAACTGTCTATAATGTCCTCGTACTTGTAAAGAGTAATAATGTCCCCTCGCAAGTGTCTTTTTTTCAGAGAAAACATCCCCAACCTTGACAGTCTACCCTCATAAATTAAATCTTCACTCCCTCTAACCTGTTTAGTAGCACTTAGTCTCTGCACTCTCTCCAGCTCATTTATATCCTTCTAAAGAACTGGAGCCCAAAACTGCACTGCATACTCCAGATGAGGCCTTACCAGGGACCTATATAGAGGCATCCCTTGAGTTAATACTCTTTGTTCTACAAAACAGCACTTTATTTGCTGTAGTAGCCAAAGCATGACACTGTTTAGGGTTACACAGCTTGTTGTCCACAAAAATCCCCAAATCATTCTCAATTAAGGCAACCCCCAACACACTACCATTAACTGAATAACTCACATTTATATTATGTGGTTTGTCATTGTTTATCCTTCTAGATATATGCACTTTCCCTATGGAGGAGGGAGACTGTGCCAAATACACCTTGAAATGGTATTATAACCATGTAGTTGGAGAATGTCGCCCATTTGTTTACAGTGGCTGCGGTGGAAACCTCAATCGATTTGATGAGAAGGAACAATGTGAGCAGCGATGTGATCACAGGAAAGCTGCAGGTGTGTGACAGAGAAAACCCTAGTATATTCTTGTATAGAAATCTTTGCTGTGGTATTCATAAACATTATTTGCTATAAATACATTAATTATTATACTGTTAGTTTTATTTTTCAGTATAACGCAAATGTCCTCTTTTTAAACAAGATAGTCTACCCTGTGGCAACAAGTTGGCAACCCTGTGGTGCTTAGTGATTTCACTTGGGTCATATGACTCATTGGTATTATATGAAATAGGCATGTACCTAGTGCAGTGCAGGGTGCAAAGTGCAAAAAATGGGAGCAATTTGCCATGCTTTTTGCACATTGAAAAATTGCTCCATTATGAACCTGCAGCCCCCATCCACCATGAATTCAGCACTGCCTGCATTTGGCAGCAATGTATTTATGAGGGACGGATGAGTGGAGAGACGAATGAGTGGAGACACATGCTTTCTGCAAATTAGGGAATGCCAAGTGCCTTGAGTGTGAGGATGGTGCGTTCTGCACCTTGTGCTGGATTTTTTTTTATCTGGAGCAAAGTGCAACCAAAACCTGGACAGTAGTGCTCTTTAAACGAGCACTAAGGGGTGCAGTTTTGCACCCCTTAGTGATCATGCATTTGTGTATGGGGTGCTTTAAAATTTGTGGAAATTACCAGTCAATTTGGAGGTAAATGATACACAAGACCCATAATTATCCTGTAAATTATATAATTATAATGCACTTATAAACAGTGTTTAGAGATGCAACTAGTTATAGTTGGTGCTGGTAATAAGTGATGTTATTTGTGTCACATGACTTGAAGGTGTGTATAATAAAAAATAATGTACCCCCTTCTTGTATAATATGAGAAATTTAGAAGTCACCACCTATTAAATATCAGATCACTCTATTTTGTGTTTCTGCAGCTAAAACACAGCAAATCGGAAGCTAAGAAACCCTGCAAATCAAGAGAAAACTGATGTACATTGTAATTTTTGTATGATTTGCCAAGTTAGTAAAAACAATGCAATCTGCAGGGTCAACCGGGAAAGACCATTGTGTTCCTGTGCTGTTACGTCTGGGAAATGTTTGTGTATTTTATAATATTAATATAATTCTGACAGCTGTTACTTGTTATACATGGTGCATAATAGTTTTTCTGTAGAAGATAAATGGTGCTATTTTTTATCCCACGTCCAAAGTGAAATTTTTATCTAGCGAAATAAGTTAATTCTAGCAAATATTTAAAGGTGTTCGGCTAATATCTAGCAATGCATTACTGGAACCTCAAACCGTGGCCAAGCTGTGTCTGTTTTGCACACATTTTGTTATCGGTCAGGATCCCCAGTGCGCTCACTATACTCCTGACCCCCCTCAGCTTCATTTGGGTCTTTGGTCTCTAATGTTCCATCTCTACATTTATGGTTAATTAACCCTATAATAATCACAGACTCTCAGTCCATATCAACTCTTCAACCACCTACTTGTTGAGGTTATACAATTCAGGTCTATCAATTCAAACCATTCAGTTGTTCGTTTATCCTAATCTGGGGTAAAATAAACTTCTTCCTGTGCAAAGTGTGCAAATCCGTTTTTCACAACTACATTCTTTCCTATGGAAATATGGACCAATAACTGTGATGAGTTGCTGCCACTTCTTCTGGTTGGTGGAAAGAACACTAAAGGGTGCAGAGATATTCAACTGACCAATTGACTGGAGTGAGCAAGTCTGGCCCTGCACTATTCACATATATGCACGACATTCCAACGTCCTTGCGCTTTTGTGTAAATTCCACCCATTTTGAGTCTGTGATTTGAGCTAGTGCCACCAAAACCGAGATGTTTGTAAAAAAATGCCAAAACAGCTCTGGAATCCTATTAGCACATGACTTTCTCAACTTTTTTTATTTTATACTTTAGCTACGTAACATGAGTTCTGTAGCACATCAATGACCGAAAACAATTTCATTTAACAAGAATTTGCCTCACCATCAGTTATAGGTGTTGAGGTCTGCAAGCAGAAGCTGTTCCAAAGCTCTGAGTGTTATGTTTGTATGTAAATATACATTATATACATTTATATTGCTTTATACTGAAGTCAGGGTCTATCAATATGGTGCTAATGTTAACTCCTGCCAAGGATATTACTTCTGACTATGTAACCAATGGTTGCCAAGCTATTTCTGTTTTACCTGAGAGCATAGGCCAGCCACACTGCAGTCTCATTGGCTCAAGTCACAGGACAGCTTACCCACATTAACATCATTGACCATTGTTAATTAATGTATATTGGAAAGTTGCTTACATTTGCATGTTCTTTAATTATGCAAAATAGACGTTGGGTTGTTGGGTGAACATCACCTTTAAACACAGGTTGTTTCATTATAATTATTATTCTAGCAAAGATATTCTTACTTACAGGTCTGTTAGGATTTAGTTACAAATAGGGATGAAACCACTGATCTTCAGACAAGATAATATAATCATGAACTATATCCAGACAAGTGAATTCAAGAAATTGAGTTCCTGCCAGGATCTACAGCTAGTTTGTCATGTTAAATGATAGTCATGTGACTGTGTGTTTCCTTCCAAGGCCTCAGTTTATAATCCTAAAATTGTGCCCCATCCATGGAGAACTTGCTCCTATTTAGTTTCAGTGTAGGCTGCACCATAGGCAGGTGGATAGTCCAGGGTTCTCCTGCATCTCACTGTCTAGCTTGTATGTCTAAATGGCACTCAAGCTTGGGGGTATCCAAAGGGATGCCACATGCTGCCCAACACTTTTGCATACAGCTCAGCCAAAGGTAGGCACAATGTATTCATAGAGTGGTGTGGCTCTTTTCACTTCACTCTGGGAGCAGAAAGAACTGTGCTTGAGATGTAAACCATAGAGTAGAGTGTATAGTGCAAAGAACATAGCATTTAGTGGCCGTTTTTTTATACTGAGCACCCTATCCTGTGGTTTGGCCTGAAAAAGCCATTTTTCCTGTTATTTATACAACTTTAGCATAGAGAGGCCATGACAGGTAAAGGAAACAAAACATGCTAGCGGAAACTGGAATGCTTTGTGATCTGGAGCTCTTCTAGTAAAACAGAAATATCCTAATAATGTTTTCACTGTTCTGTAGAAAGATAAGTATTAGGATGGCCTTGCTTCGGAAGTACTACTGTGTGCTTTTTTCATCTTCAGTCCTGCACTTAGGTTGTTCTGTTTTTTTTAAGAATAAAAGAAGTTTATTTAAATAAAACTGTTCTGTGCTTTCTTTTGCTTCTTTTTGTTACATTCAGTTACTGTGCAAAGTCTTGTACAGTATTTATTTGTCCACATTGGAAATGTCATGTCGGAAAGTCATGGATTGTTATGGGTTACTAAGCCAGAAATATATCCAAATTCAGTCATTCTGATAAAATGGTATTATAGTTCTTTGGTCTTACATTGAATGGCTTATAAAACAATATGAACCTCTGCATTTGTATACGGGTTGCAGACCTGTACGAACAAGTGTCCTATCACTGTCTTTGCATCAACTTCTACTTTACTGGCCATTGTATCTCTGGGCATTCAGTGCATATTGCATAGTCAACCTTGCACAGGTATGAACCCGTTATCCAGAAAGCTCCGAGTTATGAAACACCCTTTTAGATGCAATTTTATCCAAACAGTTTAAATTTTTTTAAATGATTTCCTTTTTCTCAGTAATGATAAAACAGTAGCTTGTACTTGATCCCAACTAAGATATCATTAATTCTTATTGGAAGCAAAACCAGCCTATTGGGTTTGTTTATGGTTTAAATGATTTTCTAGTAGACTTAAGGCAGGGGTGTCCAAACTACAGCCCGCAGGCCAAATGCGGCCCGCAATCCATTTTTAATTGGCCCGCTGTTCTTGCGGCGCCGCCAGCTCCTCTCCTTACCCAAAGTCAAACTTTTCCTTCCTGTGGATAAAGTTTTCCTCCCTCCTGACTTGTGGGAATAGCTATTGCACTGAAGCTGTGGTATGTTTCCTTATCTGCACCTGAAAGGGCCCAGTATACACAGGACAAGGGGACTGTGGGCCCTTTGTTATCTCTTCACACACTCGCCTCCATGCCTGGATTGCATAAAATGCTAAACACCATTTACGAAGCTCATTCCGCTTTTTCCACAGACGGCATCAGATGGGGTGAGCCAGGGCTGAGGTTTGGCCACAAGAGCGGTGGTACTGGACCATGTAGGTCACATGCTGCCCATGCCACAGACATGCCATATAATCATTTCTACTTATTTTAGCCTTGTTTTTTTAGAAACTGACTATTAGCAACAGCTTTTTAATTTATGGCTTTTATCTTCTTGGTGTTTTAATTAAGCTGTATTTCAGTACCAGTAACAAGCCTTCAGCTGTTGTCGAACTATAAGTCTTATAACAGGGCTTTCTGGGAGTTGTAGTCTAACAGCAGCTTAACATTTACTATACAGTGGGCTCATGTGTAGGGCATTATAACAACTCTATTGTCTTTATAAAGGTTCCCTGGACATGTGTAATAAACAGTGTAAATGTAATGTATTTGCTGCAACATAAAGATGTCCATTCAACTTTATATTTACCGCGTATGTAAATTACCTGATTGCAAGACCTCTAGCGAATTTCACTAGGCAGAAATGAACGCCAGCGCATCTTCACTTTGAATTGCTCACATTGCCGAAGTTACGCTAGCGAAAATTCGCCAGCGTACGGCGACCAGGATGAAACTCTGCATGTTAGTGAATTAGCGTTGTCTGGGCGAAATTTTCACCTGGCGAAGTTTCCGAAGCAGACGCTGGCGAATTGTCGCCCATTAGTAAATCTGCGGAGTAGCGTCCGTTCACCAGAGCAAACATCGCCTGGCGGTAGAGTGTGAATGACCAATAGGGCCAGTCTCTTTAGCTAGCGAATTGGTGCCTGCACCTGTTAGTAAATCAGCGATGCCCCTGCAGGTGGCAACGCTGTTGAAAAGTCGCTAGCGTTAGCCACTTCGCCCTTTAGTAAATCTGCCCCTTAGTCTCTGTTCTTAGGAGGGGTTTGCAACACCCCATACCATTACAGACAGCCTACCCCGATCTTTTGGCCAAAAAGCGCCAACATGAAAGTTTGGGATTTGTGACCCCAGGGTTCCTGAACATACACGTTGAGGTGGTAGCTCACAATGCCTTAGTACGGCGCTTTCCCTACTATTTTTTTTTTAATGCTGCTCTTTGACAGTTTCTGGCTAATGCACTGAGAAAATTTGCATTTTTCTGCCCATTGGTTGGGGCTATAAATTTACATCATCGTTTTATCATTTTATTATTTTTTATTATGCACTTCTGTGTGTCACCTTTTTTTCTTTTTAGGTGTTTTTTTCTCACATGGGAATTTGAGGGTAAACTGGACCCATAAGAGCTCTGCCCTGCAAACCTAGGGGAGGGCTATATGCCCATCATGCTCCAACTGTCCCTGAAAAATGCACAGAAGAAACACCGGGAAAGCTTCCGTCGAACTCCGGGAAAAGAACTCTCCCTAGCCTGGAGTTGGAGGAGAAGGAGAGTCTGAATATTCAAGAATTAGTGAAGTCTTTTGGCATGGGGCCTGGGATTCACTGAGCATTTCCATTTTAAGGGGGGGTTTATGTTTTGGCACCCTTTGTGCCTTCTGGCCAGGGGTTTGGTGATAAAGGGGCCCTCCCTAGCTTCATCAGAGCTGTGTTTATAGACTGAACACTTTGCAAAGCCTTCTACGGTGGAACTTTGGATTGATGGAGCCTTTCCCCGTTAAGGAAAGGTTCTTTTGGCACTTTGGGACTAGAAAGTACTATTTCTGACTTTCAAAATGAAATAAAACTAATGAGCTTTTGCTTTGCCAGTAATTTATTGTTGCCTTTATCACACAGCAGCATTAGAGAACATAAAGTATACACATAACAGGTAAAATAACTTTTCATTAAATCTAGATTACAATTTTGTCACTTATTCACCAAAGCAAAGAGACACCGAGACCACGATATGCACTAGGGAAACCAGCAAATCAAACAGAGATAATTTCAAATAAAATATATAATCATTGGCGTCAGCTTCCTGACTGGATACAGAAATCATATTTACATTATGAACCAAATTAATTTATTTCATGTTATTGCACAAAGGTGAAACGCAGAGGGTGGTGCTAATGTAAAAAACGGGTTTGCATGGTCAAAAAGCAGTACACTTAGGGGCAGATTTATTAAGGGGCGAATTTCGAGTTTATGGGAGTTTCTAAAAACTTCCATATCTCCCATAAACTCGAAATTTGAAAAAAAAATGACCAATCGAAATTCGTTAAAAAAAACAAAACAATTTTTTTTAAAAAAACGGGTGAATAGGATCGAGCTGCAAATTTGAAATAAGATTCAAAAGTACACCAAATTACTCCAAATTTATTGTAGAGGTTCCCCATAGGCTAAAACACCAATTTGTCATGTTTTAGATGGTGAATAGTCGAATTTGAATTCTTAAAGTGTTTGTTTTCTGTATTGTGTACATTTTGTTGTAAACATAAACTAATAATTATGCCATGTGTGTTTTCAACTTTTTAATTGCTTTTCAATCTTTTTGCAGCCTGCTGATATTGACAAGGTTGGAAACGAAGTTTTAGTTCTTTACAGAAGCTGAATGGTCATAGGAACTGACCAAACCAACCTATGACCAATTTAAACCACGGCTTGACAAATGTACAGCCAAGCAACGCATTCAAATACTCAAATACATGGCTTGGTCAACCTGTAGCCAATGAGACCCAAGGCTTGACAAAACCTATGGCTAAGCCAATAGTTCACAAAGGCCAATATATAAATTGCCTATTTCTTACATTAGTACCGCTTTTTGCACTCCCTTGAATGTGTGTGTAAGATGTTTAAGGTGATTTTTTTTTTTCCTGAAGATAAAGATATAGAAAAGCAAAAGAAAAAAAAATGAAATAGAGTACAATTACAGCGTGTGGGTATTATACACTTGATGCAATAAGTATGATTTTGTCCAACTTCATTTTACAGCGTTTTGTGAAAGCAACAATAGGCCAATGATGCAGGGCTGCAACACCAGACGTTTACCAACAACTGAGCTTGTGATGTGTTTCTTGAAGTATTAGTCCTGCAACATCTGCACGTTTTGATTAAAACCTTTACATGTGCTGATACTTTAGACTGAATACCGTGTTCAGGCCACCTGCTCAAAAGTCCCTATTGATTCTAGATTGGACATTTTCTCTCTTTTTGCGAACTTGTGGGGCTTCTTCGTAGTTTTTGCCAAGATTCACAACTATCTCTGGTTCCTGATCGACGACTTCTGCATTCACTTTTATTAGGTCACTATTGTCAGTGTCTGCCTCCATAAACACAGAGGGTATAATTAAAATACACAGGAGTACAGCGCATTTGAAGAACATTTTCAGCCTGCAGGGAAAACAAATGAATGTCACTTGGTGGCCCTAAGCAATAAAAGCCGTACAGAAGTAGAGGATTCAAACTTTATGAATGTAAAAAAGCCATGGCCTTCAGCTTTGTGCTTTTATATGGTCAAGGAACACATCATGGACTTATAATATCCTTATCTTTTACATAAGGGGTACATTATATATAAGAAGCATGGAGAAGCACTCCCTAAACATATCCCTAAACTTATAAAGCAACTTGTCCGGGTGCTGGTAAACAAGATAAATAAAGTGACATAGTAACGCACTCACCGGTAATACTTGTGAAAAATAAAGATGTATTGAAAATAAAGATGTTTAGTGAGTGCCAACTGTATAGAAAGTAAAGTGTGTCCTAGGCCTAAATAAAGTGGTGTTTATTATACAGAAGGCAATCCTTGATGGGAAAGAAATAGGAAAGCATTGGTGTTCAACCCTTTTTGGGGTTAAAGTCCCTGTTTCTGATCCAACTTCAGGGCCCTATCTATCTACTGTGCTAAAAAGGGCACAGATAAAAGAAACCACTAGCCACACAGTCACCTGCAAATCTAGGAAAATCAAGAACACAAGTAAGAAGTCATCCAAAATCTCACCCTAACTAGCTAATGGGCAATGGGTTTGGTTTCCAGCAATGCGATTCCTAATTCATAGAAATATATGAAAACTTATGTGACTCCCTATGGGGCCTAATGGCAAATTTTGTAAAATTATGGACTAAAACATTGTATGGCACACACAGGCAGAGTATGGCACACACGTGGAGCATAGGGAAGGCAGAGTATGTCACACACAGGGAGCATAGGGCAGTCAGAGCATGGCACACACAGGGAGCACAGGGAAGGCAAAGTATGAAAACACACAGGAAGCATAGGACAGGCAGAGTATGACACACACAGGGAGCACAGGGAAGGCAGAATAGAGCATCAGACAGGGAAACCTATCAGGACCACTCTAAAATGAACAGTTCATACTGTGCTACGTACACTGATACAATGCTGGTGCCCATCCAGTGGTTTTTATGAGTGTGAATAGGTGAACAATGTGGGCACTTTCAGTCTGGGTCTGAGGTGTGAACAGTACAGGGCTTTAGGGGTGTGAGCAATGCAGGTGGGATTACAGGTGTGAACAATGCAGGAGTTTATAGTCTGAATTTGAGGAGTAAACAATGCAGGGGCCAGTTAATCTCAGTACTGATAACTTTTAAAGTTTACACAAGGTAAGCAGTCACAGCAGGCAGACTTTCATATGGGGGGCCACACAAGGGGCCTGGGCTGCCAGTTGGACAGCACTGGTGTAGAGCATCAACTATGCATCACTAAGGGTGCCTATAAGAATGAGAAAAAATGTTGTATACAGTTACGGTAAAGTGTAATTTAACATCTCATCAGTAAATGGCAGCATCCCCTAAGAGTAATCTGATAGGAACCCCCTGCTTACTTTCTATAGTGTGTGATGTTTTAAGACATGTTACCTATATTAGTGGGGTGGAGAGGGAGAAAGAGCCTCTTTGGCCTGATTAATATCTAGGAGTCAAAATCTGAGATCCTGTAGGACAGACCTAGGTACCTGTCACTGGGTTTCTGTGACTACTTAGGGGCAGGTTCATCCTTTAAAAGCTCAGAGTTGAACCTTAGCTAGTTTATCTAGCAAGGGAATCTCTAACCCCAATGAGAAGGTTAGTGGGAGTAGTGACACAGTGACTGAGCCACAGTTAGAAAATACAGTATGTTGGGCTCAAGTTAGGGAACCTTAGATGCTGCAGGAGAAGCGGCACAGTTCTTGTGGCAAGCAAGAGTCAGCGGGGGGAATAGCACGTGTCGGGTCCCCTCATAGATTTAAGTTGCTCTGCTGTGTATTGTTGCTCAGCTACATGAGTGAGAGAGACTATGGGGTGTGAGTGAGCTCTGTACAGCAGGGCCCCCAGTGCCGGGGAAGGCTGGATTATTCATGACTGTAAAGAAGAGCTATAATAAATGATAAACACTTAGGGGTATATTTATCAAAAAATTAAGTTAAAGATCCCCACAGTCTGCTAGAGTGAAATTCCGCCTCTCTCCATTCATTTCTATGGGATTTTTAAAAGAGTATTTATCATTGGGTGAAAGTGAAAGTTCATCCTTTGATAAACACGTCTTTAGTGATGGGCGAATTTATTCGCCAGGCGCGAATTCGCGGCGAATTTGCGCGATTCGCCGCCAGTGAATAAATTCACGAAACGCCTGCGAAAATTCGCGGCAAAAATTCGCCGGCGTCAAAAAAAAATTTCCGAAAAAACGGACGCAGGCGTCAAAAACGGGCACCGGCGTCGGAAAAACGGGTGGCGGCGTCAAAAACGAGACGCCGGCGCCGTTTCGCAAATTTTTTGCCGTTTCGGGAATTTCGCACGAAAACGGCGCAAATTCGCCCATCACTACACGTCTTTCAAAATCCCATAGAAATGAATGGAGTGGCGGAATTTCACTCTAGAGGACTGTGGTGAACTCTAACGTCACTGTTTGATAAATATACCCCTTGGTTCAAAGCATCAGTGTGTGCCACAGGTTCTGTTCTGTTCAGTAAAAGCCTGCAACATCATTATTTGAAGGACTATTTATCAATTATGTCTGACCCACTTACATGCCAAAGCCACAACAATGGCTCATTTAAATAAGGTGCTGGAGTACTGAATCCTGAATGAAAAAATCACCTTGTGAGGTGCCAGGTGCTGTAACGTTTTTTGGTTCCTAACTGGCCAAGGGACTAATCTAGATAATCTAGACCAATCTAGAGACTACGTAACAGTCAATGCCATAGTGAAAGGTTTATTGGCAGAAGACATATCATATGCCTGATCCCCCTTTACATAGCACCCGCAATAATCGCCCAGTCACCTGTTCCTTATCATTTTCATTTTTTATGCTATATTAAAGATTCAGTTGTACTATACTGTAAATTACCAGTGTCCCCCAAGAAATCTAAAAACACATAATAAAATATACAATTACAGGTATGGGACCTGTTATCCAGAATGCTCGGGACCTGGGGTTTTCCAGATAACGGACCTTTCCATAATTTGGATCTTCATACCTGAAGTCTTCTAGAAAATCATGTAAACATTAAATAAACCCAATGGGCTGGTTTTGCTTCCAATAATGATTAATTATATCTTAGTTGGGATCAAGTACAAGCTACTGTTTTATTATTACAGAAAAGGGTTTTCGTTTCAGATTATTTGGATACAATGGAGTCTACGGGAGACAGCCTTTCCATAATTCAGAGCTTTCTGGATAATTGGTTGCCATATAACGGATCCCATACCTGTATAAATGTACATACCTGAATGAAGCTACTTGTGGAGTAAAAGGAGACAATGTCCAATCCTCTGGGTTGAGACTTCAATATTTCAAGACTGGCTTTCTCTCATCAGAACAATCTTTCTATTTATAACTGTAATGCCCCCAAGGGATTGGTGAAACACACACCCATCATTACCCCTCCCTCCTCATACTGGCACAGATGCCAGCACTAATATTGCGCTTCACCCTAAGAACCCGGAGAAACGTCCTTTTAACTCACTACTAACAAAATGTAGGTTCCAGCAACTTAAATTCTAAAAAAAAACTGAAATTCTATATTGTATAGAACCTATGTAAAATGTACATACTATCACTGGCTCTTTAAAACTGCAAATGTCGCTATTTTGTTATTGTTTTCTGCATTCGCCTGCATGGAGGACATTTAGGGGCACATGAAAAATTCGAGTTCTCCCCCTAAAAACCTCGACCAGAAAAAATCGAGGTTTTTTGGTGGAGACGGGAGACCTCAAATTTTTCATGGAAAAAAACAACTTGAATTTTTAGAGATGTATTATAGCCCAAAGCTGATAAAAATCCCAATCCTAAAATACTCCATTAAAGCTACCAAAGTGCAATGTTAGCCAATGGGGACCTTCCACAGCACTTTTCTAAGTTTTTTTGATCGAATGTAAAATCCTTAGATCGATCGCTAAAAATCGTTCAATTTAAACCATTTAATCGTTCGATGGAATGATTTCTATTCGATTGATCGAATACGCTAAAAATCCTTCGACTTCGATATTCAAGTATTTCAATTTGAGGGTCAAATTTCAAAGTTTTTTTAACTTCGAAATTCGACCCTTAGTAAATCTACCCCTAAGTGTATAGTGAATTGGTGAGGCTACGATTGCCATTTTGGAGTCAGGAAGTAATTTTTCCCCCTCTAAGGCAAATTGGAGAGGCTTCAGATGGGTTTTTTTTGCCTTCCTCTGGATCAACTGGCAGATAGGTAGTTAATAAAAAAAAAAAAAAAAAAAAAAGGTTGAACTCGATGGACGTGTCTTTTTTTAACTTTCAACTTTACTTACTATGTTACTATGTTACTATGTTACTATAAAGAGTAAGACACCAAGAATAACATCATCTCACGGGGTCTCATATGTGGCTAGTCAGATCAGAATTTCCACCAGACTATGCCCGCATATTAGGGTTTCTAAGATTGATTAGGGTTTGGGCACCTTCATCTTTACTAACAACCATATCCCAGCTCACAGGGCCCTGTGCATTTGCACATACTATACAGAAGTTATTAGAAGTGTCTAACCACTACTTCTTCCTTTTATTTCCGTTATCTCTTCCTCTGATTCTAGTGCGCGTGGGCTGTGTCTGCACCTGGAACTAGTGTGTCACCCCGGGTGTAGACACATGCACCAGGTTTTGTCGCAGGGTGTAAGGGGCAGATTGCTTCCTAGGGGCTGATACACAGCCCCATCTGGTATTATAAAAAATAAAGGTTATTTGGATCCGCGCCTAAAGCAAACGGAAAGAAGAAAGTGAAAAAAACAGGAAAAAAAGTAGTAATATGGTGTAGTATTTTTCATTCTTTTTGAAGCACCATGTGTTCAGAAAGAACAGGCTCTAGTGTGGGTTTCCACCTTTCTTAATGTTCCAGTGATGTGTATAATTAGGTCCAGTGTTTCCAAAAGCCTTCACCGATTTGTGGCCAAAGTGCCTACTTAAAAGATTACAATAGGGTTATCGCGTGCTGTATTTAGTTAGTTCTAGTATTCCAAAAATCCTTCACTGATTTATGGCCAAAATGCCTACATACAAGATTACAGTAGGGTTGTCGCGTGTAATATACGATGGCTAGTGTCCTTCCCTCCTTCTCAGGTCCCTGTTAGGATTTTTTCATGAGTTATCAGTCATATATATATATACAAGTCTTTTCACAGGTGTCACAAGATGTTCTTTTAGGGAGAAGATTTTTGCCAGCGTCTCCTTCTTCCCACAGCTTGCTATGACGTCACCTACGCCTGACGCGTTTCACCAATGGGCTTCCTCAGGGGCATCAAAAGAACATCATGTTTTTTATATGCGATATTTTCGTGCAGCTAGGAGACTGCAAAGGAATGGCAGGAGAGGGCTAATTTAAAGGGCTAACATCCCTAAGTATTGTCATCCCATCTGATATTAGCCTTATCTATCTGTCACAACTTTCCAAAGCACACGTGGCAGTGACAACACCTAGAGGCCCATTTTAGAGGTTTTTTAACCCATGTATAAACGTATTTTCTCTAAAATCATGAATGCCGTGTCATTTACTTAAAGATCCGAATAAAAAAAAGCACAAACAAAAAACAATGTGAACCATGCGCTAAAAAATATAAAAAACACTAAAAATTCTAATTATTTGGACCATTTCTAGCAAAAAAAAACAGAAAACCTTTGAAGTCTCAATGGCTACAAAAAAAGTACAATAGGATCAATAGGAGTTTTTCAAGGTTTTTACACTTCATATATCTAAATTTTTAGGGTTTTAGAGAAAAAATATGATTCGTGACAAAAAATATCAGAATGTTAGTAAACAGGCCCCCAGAACTGTACAGTCATTACAGTAATTACATCTCTTCATACGGGATATTTTTATGATTATCGCTACAATACCATTGTCTTATTGAGCTGTATATGTGGGTGCCAGTAATTAATATATACAGATGTCAGTTCTAGGTGATACTTTAATACTGTGTAATGACATCCTGGAGTCTCCCTCACAGCAAACATGTCTGGAGACAATGAGAGTTTAAACACTTAATAGCATTCCAAAGCTACTGACTTTCTATAGAACAGACTCTACTGTTTAGAAGAATGACACAGACCAAATATTTTTATTTAAAGTGGTGGTTCACCTTTAAGTTTACTTTTAGTATGTTATAGAATGGCCAGTTCTAAACAACTTTTCAGTTAGCCCTTTGTTTTTTTTCTTTTTATATTTTTTGAATAATTTGACTTCTTCTGACTCTTTCGAGCTTTCAAATGGGGGTCACTGACCCAATCTAAAAAACAAATGTTCTGCAAGGTTACAAATGTGCTGTTATTGCTACTTTAATTATCTTTGTATTCAGGCCCTCTCCTATTCATATTCCAGTCTCTTCAAATCAATGCATGGTTGCTACGGTAATTTGGACCCTAACAACCAGATTGCTGAAATTGGAGAGCTGCTGAATAAAAAGATAATAACTTAATAACCACATATAATAAAAACTAAAAAATAATTGCAACTTTTATGAGAATATCACACTCTACATCATAAAAAGTTAATTTAAGGGTGAACAACCCCTTTAATGATTTTAATCCATTCATTCTGGCATCATTCTACTAACAGTCATTCATTTCATTATTTTAATTGGGTAAACTGGTGAGATTAATTTAATTAGCCACATTTGTTTTAGCACAGGCCTATATATACAAAAAGGAGGAGGCTTGTAGTCAGCTCATACATAATTCAAAAACTCTACTGTGCATGTGATAATTAAAGGGTGAACGATTCTGGGTTCAGTGCCTGGGACAGCAGAGACAATATTCGTAGAAACAGTGTGAACGCACTCACTAGCCCTCCTCTGTTCGATTGCCTGGTGCACAGTCCTCTAGGGCGACGGGACATGGAACAGCAGAGACCCATAACATAGATCTGTATACACCCACATTCTGAAGGTAAAATACTGGTCAGTTGGCATGTCCACTAAAGAATCTTGGGTGCGAAGTAGCGAGTCGATCCACTTCACCAGTGAATTTACGCCAGCACCGGTTAGTAAATCGTAAAACTTCGCCCTTTAGTAAATTTGCCCCTAACACACACACACACTATATTTAAGCTGGCCAACTACATCACAGTCATCCCATATCTGGCCAGTCCTAAGCTCAATTTTCATCTGATTCATTAAGAATTCTATTGCTTCATTATACATTTTACAAAGGGACTAAGTTTTACCTGCAACTTACTTGCTGCTTTCAAAGTAAAACTCACAAACTTGGCTCCCCTTTTAAATACACAAAAGGCACCATATCCTCAACAATTCCCTCTCCTCAAATATAAAGAAACCAAGTGGTCTACTCAGTAACGTAACTAGAGGGGGGCAGGCCCTGGCGCAGGACGTGCCCCCCGCCCCCCTCCGCACGCCGGGAACTCCGTAGAAGACAGTGGCACGGGAGCTGCCGGGGGGCCCTGAGGGGGTGGCCCAATCGCACCCCCTGTTCCCCGGTAGTTACGCCACTGGGTCTACTTTCAACAAAGATTTACTAAGGTTCATATTCTTTTCATTTCCCCAAATCAAACTTTTTAGAGCTAAAAAATTATTTAACCAATTATTCTAAAACAAAAAAATGTTGAACTTCTCCATCTAAAAGCTGGCAAGGTTGTGTAGAAGTTAATGGGAGTTGACCTATGCAAATTGTAAAATATTTCTTTGCTATGAGCTCTTAGAGGTGTTCAGTTTTTTAGTTTGTACTTGAAGGAAAATTCTGACGAAAGAGAATTTTAAGGTTTTCCAATTCTTTTTCAGATTCGTTCATGTTTTTTATATATGTATACTTTAACAAATAGGTAGACATCCATGCTTTTTTAAATTAGTTTAGTTGTGGTTGAAAACTTCACAATTAAAACTACACAAATTTGAACCCTCAAAAAATAAAAATGTGAAACAAGTAGCATGTTATTTGTTTTTATTATTAACTGTTCTGTACCAAATAATTTGAATTCTTTTCCTTTAAATGACTGTTTGAGAGAGCATTATGCAACTATACATATGTCTCATGCCTCACTGAAATACATGACGGATGCGAGAAGTATTAGGGGCACATTTACTAAGCTCGACTGAAGGATTCGAATGGAAAAAATGTCGAATTTTGAAGTATTTTTTTGGGTACTTCGACCATCGAATAGGCTACTACGACCTTCAACTCGAATGATTCGAACCAAAAATCATTCAACTATTCGAACCATTTGATAGTCGAAGTACTGTCTCTTTAAAAAATACTTCGACTACATACTTCAGCAGTTTAAACCTACCGAGGTACAATGTTAGCCTATGGGGACCCTCCACCGAATTCGAAGGATTTAAATTCGAGGGTCGAATTCGAGGGTTTATTAACCCTCGCTATTCGACCCTTGATAAATGTGCCCCCACGTGTATACAGTATTTTCTCACTTGTGTGTTAGTGTAATTGATAATCAGGCATGTATTACACAGGTGATAGTGATCTATGGGCTGTTTATACAGTAAATACAAAATATATTTATTTGTTGTGTGCTCAGTAAATTTACTTTGAGTGATGCAAGTCACAGAATAATTATCATTCATCTCAAATGGTAAGCTTCTGCTCCGTGTGTAATGGACACCAGTGCCTCTGTGGGAAAGTTATCAAAAAACATGGCATTTTTTATCTTTAGGTTTTTTTTAATTTTTAAATGTAAGAATGAAGAAAGGGACAGAAGAGAGAGAACTGACACATTGATCAACATCGACAGGGAAGAGCATTTGAATTCCACTGGAGTATTGTTTCTTCTTTGCATAAAAAAACAATTGTAAATTACATCATTTGCGCACTGTATATTAATTGTTTCGGCAATACCCAGCAGGCACAGGCTGGGGTATAGCTTATTTGAAAGGCAAGAGTGTGTTCTTTATTGGTTAAGGGCTCTTACAGATGAGCGGTTGAAGCTGCGCTCCCCTGAGTTCCGTTTTTATGCGTTCAGCCGCAGGGGAAGCGCAGGAGTAGACGCATTCAGTTTTTTTCAATGGGGCTGTACTCACACAGGCGCTGAACGCAGATTGAGATTCAACATGCTGCATTTTTCCTGCGTTCGGCACCTACATCCGACCGTGTGTGACTACAGCCCCATTGAAAAAAAACTGAATGTATCTACTCCTTCGCTCCCCTGCGGCTGAACG
This sequence comes from Xenopus laevis, assembly GCF_017654675.1. Lineage (NCBI taxonomy): Eukaryota > Metazoa > Chordata > Amphibia > Anura > Pipidae > Xenopus > Xenopus laevis. The sequence goes on along the minus strand of NC_054377.1, from coordinate 135,841,610 downwards.
CATAAAAACGGAACGCAGGGGAGCGCAGCTTCAAGCGCTCGTCTGTAAGAGCCCTAATACCTCTGGCCAGAATTCATGTATTACAGGGCAGCCACAATACCTGGTAAAATGTATGGTGCATTTATGACTGACACAGCTTATGTTGGGTGGATACATTAAAGGGCATGTAAAAAAATAAAATCCCATTTTTCTTTCTCTAATAAAGAAGAAACCTATCTTCAATATACTTTAATTAAATGGGTAGAAACTATTTGACTAGCTAAAAAGTGGTAACGTTTGGTAAGGTAAGCCCACAGTTGGCAGTAGAAGCTTTTAAAGTCACGAGAGCTAGCCTGGGCCTCTCTCTATTCCAAAGAAACATCCTTATTACAGAGACAATAGGTTTTAGTATCACATATTTAATTAATGTGTACCTCCAGTAATGAGTTTTGTCAAACAGTAAACACTGCCTGCAGACAACATGAGTTTAATTCTTCCTCTTCTGGACTTGCTATCTCCTTTGTGAATGATCCAATTCTGCCTTTATTATCTACTGACTGGCATAGCAGCATTAAAAACAAATAAAGCACTGGGGCTCATGCCCAGTAACCCAGAGGTACCAATTAGTGATGTGCTTTTGTCATTCTGTCAGCAGTAGACTAGTTAAAGAAAATTGCGGATTGGTTCCTAAAGGAAACAGCCATGAGACATATTTTGCCCAGTGTTAGTAAGCCTAAATATTTTATATACATAGCTTTAATATATTTCAAATACATTATTGGTTCTGCAAAATTTCTTATGTACAAAATCTTCAAAATATAATCACAACAAATATAATGTTTCTTTGCTCTATTAGGAGGTGAACAGACACCTAGATATTGGGATGGCAGTGGATGTGAGCTACTTTGATACAGCATTTGATACCGTACCACTTAGAAGGAAACTGATTAAATTAAGGATTAGTGATAAGCAAGTTTTGCTGTGAAAAGGATGCGCATAGACTCCAATGTGCAAAAAAATATTGTTGCATGTCAAAAATTTTCGCGTGTACTGGGCCCTTCTGAAGATTTTTTTGCCGGGGGGCCTGGCGCACTCTAGTTACACCACTGAATGGTAGGCATCGTGTGCTGTTAAAGCTGTTTTGGCACAGGCAACAGGTAAAACACTTGAAGAATCCCTTATCTTTTCTAAAAAAAAAAAAACTTGTGGTCTTGGGCAATGCAAACTAAAAGCAAGGAAGCTTATGTAAATAAATAGAATTATGGGCATTTTATTACAATACACAGTTCTTATATATATATCTGATGCCTTTGAACACTTAATGGCAGTGCCATGAATAGTTTAATGTAATTCACGTTAAACTTAACTTTATTAAAATACATTTTATAAACTGTAAAAATAATAAAAAACAGTAATATTCTAGTTTAACCCAGTTATCCTGTTTAAGAAATGGTTTTTATCTTACTTTTTTGTCATTTGTAATGGAAGGTGCTTTTCGTCTAGGCATATTTTCTTACTACACATTCACATTACGGTTTCATATATAAATATATATATTCACAATTCATTTTGTCTATAGTAGACCATACTATTTTTTGTTTTGAATTTTCTAAGCTATCATAACATATGACATTATGAGGAACGCAGGTTTTTAAAACATCATAGATATGGTTAAAAGTTGATGCATCTCTCAGAACATTTCTTATATTGTCCATTGTTACCAACACGTAACTGGAGAGGGTCATACGTTCTGCTGGGGAAATGCTTTCTGCTGAATAAAGGAACATTTTTCAGTTAAAAGAGGGAAAATAAAGTAAAATTGTGTGCTGAGATAAAGGTTACATTCAATAGTGCAAAAGAGAGTAAGCGAAGTGTAGGTGGAATAGATATACAGCAGGGAAAATAAGTATTGAAGTCAACGGTTTTCTATTGACATGAAATTTACACCAGATTGTCGGTAACAACCCAAGTAATCCACACATACAAAGAAATCAAAACAAAAAAGTTCATAAATGAAGTTATGTGTAATAAAGTGGAATGACACAGCAAATAAGTATTGAACACACTGAAATGTATTTACGGTAATAATACTTAGTAGAAAAGCCTTTGTTGTTAATAACAGCTTCAAGATGCCTCCTGTATGGAGAAACTAGTCGCATGTGTTGCTCAGGTGTGATTTTGGCCCATTCCTCCACACAAACTATCTTCAAATATTGAAGGTTCTGGGGGCCTCTTCTATGAACTCTGAGCTTCACTTCTTTCCATAGATTTTCAAGTGGATTCAAGTCTGGTGATTGACTGGGCCATGCTAACAGCTTTATTTTCTTTCTCTAAAGTCAATTGCGAGTTTCCTAGGCAGTGTGTTTGGGATCATTGTCTTGCTGATGTGTCCAACTTCGTTTCATCTTCAGCATCCTGGTGGATGGCAGCAGATTCTTATCAAGAATACATTTCTCCATTCATCCTTCCTTCAGTTATATACAGGGCCGCCATTAGAAATCACGGGGCCCCGTACAACAAAATTTTTGGGGCCCCCTGGGCCCCGCCCACACTGACGACCAAGCTCCGCCCCATATCCCGCCCACATCGCAGTTAAAAGACCACACAGACATCAGCGCTAAAAAAGTAACCCCCCCCCCCACACAAGTTGTAAAAAGCTATTGATGGTCAGGGCCCCCTTATAAAAAAATTGGGGCCCCAAAAAAAAAAAAATTAAAATTTTTTTTTTTTTAAAAACATTGGTGGCAGGGGCCCCCTGTTAAAAAAAACTTGGGGCCCCAACAAAAAAAATGTAAAAAAAAACTAAAAAATAAACAAACATTGGTGGCAGGGGCCCCCTTCTAAGTTAAAAACAAATTGGGGCCCCAAAAAAAATTTGAAAAAAAATTAATTTTTTTTTGAAAAAAAAAAAAAAACATTGGCGGCAGGGGCCCCCTTATAAGTTAAAACAAATTGGGGCCCCAAAAAAAAATTTGAAAAAAAATTAATTTTTTTTTGAAAAAAAAAAAAAACATTGGCGGCAGGGGCCCCCTTATAAGTTAAAAACAAATTGGGGCCCCAAAAAAAAAATTTGGAGAAAAAAAAATTTTTTTGAAAAAAAAAAAATGGTGGCAGGGGCCCCCTTACAAGTTAAAAACAAATTGGGGCCCCAAAAAAATTTAAAAAAAAAATAATTTTTTTTGAAAAAAAAAAAAAAACTGGTGGCAGGGGCCCCCTTACAAGTTAAAAAAATTTGGGGCCACCAAAAAGAAAATTAATTTTTTTTTAAAAAAAAAACCCCAAAAAAACAATGGTGGCAAGGGGCCCCTTACGAGTTAAAAAAAAAATTGGGGCCCCAAAAACAAAAGTTTTAAAAAAAAGATTGGTGGCAGGGGCCTATAGAATATTAAAATAATACATTGGTGGCCAGGGGATTAAAAAAAAAAAAACCACAAACTGGTGTTCAGTAGAATTGAACTCATGGCTTCAGTACTTCAACTTCGCCTCCTTTCGTGACTTCGGGTCTTTTCACCGCTTCAGGACTTCGGCTTCGGCTGTTTTCGTGACTTCGGGTCTTTGCGCTGCTTCAGGACTTCGGCTTCGGCTGTTTTCGTGACTTCGGGTCTTTTCGGCGCTTCGTGACTTCGGCTTTTTCCGTGACTTCAGGTCTTTTCGTCGCATCGGCTTCGGCTTTTCGGCACTTCCGCATTCGGCACTGAAGAGGCAAGACGTACGGCTCGGGCGCTCGTAAGGGGGGCCCGGATCTTCAAAAAAATGCAGCGCTGCCGGGCCCCCCTTCATGCCCGGGCCCGGTACGCTTGTCCCCCCTGTCCCCCCCTGATGGCGGCCCTGGTTATATATGAAGTCTGCCAGTACCATATGATGAAAACAGCATCACACCATGATGTTCCCACCTCCAAACTTCATTGTTGGCATGGTATTTTAGGGGTGATGTTAAGTACCATTTCTCCCCCAAACATGGCATGTGCAGACATCCAGAATTCAAATTTTGTCTCATCTGACCAGACAATATTCTCCCAGAATTTAAGTGGCTTGTCCAAATGTAGTGCAGCAAACTTTAAATGAGATTCAACATGCTTTTTCTTCAGCATTGGAGTCTTACGCGGTGAGCGTGCATATAGGCCACATCGGTTAAGTGCATTACTTATTGTTTTCTTTGAAACAACTGTATCTGCTAATACAAGGTCTATTTGAAGTTCTCGGTGAGTGATATTTGGCTCTCTGGTCTGTCGGTTTAGGGTGAAATTATATTCTTTTCACTTCCAGATTATGACCCAACGGTGCTCACTGGATTTGCACTGATAGGGGGCAGGATTGCTTTCTAAATACTGACAGCTTTTTGCACCTCCTTTTCTTTATGTACTCAATACTTATTCCCTGTATTATTACACATAACTTAGACATTTTTTGCATGTGTGGATTACTTAGGATGTATATTTACACATAACTTCATTTATGGAGTTACCGTATATACTCGAGTATAAGCCATTTTTCAGCATCCAAAATGTGCTGAAAAAGTCTACCTTGGCTTATATTCGGGTCAGCGGTCAGTAGCTGAGATTGCAGTCACTTTTAATCATTCCTATACCAACAGTTCACTTGGGGAGAGACTGCAATATCACACAGCGAATAACAGTGCGCCCTCTGTTGGTTATATGAAAGAATAACAGTGACTGCAATATCACATAGCGCCATCTGTTGGTTATATGAAAGAATAACAGTGACTGCAATATCACACAGCATCCTCTGTTGGTTATATGAAAGAATAACAGTGCGCCCTCTGTTGGTTATATGAAAGAATAACAGAGACTGCAATATCACACAGCGCCATCTGTTGGTTATATAAAAGAATAACAGTGACTGCAATATCACACAGCGCCATCTGTTGGTTATATGAAAGAATAACAGAGACTGCAATATCACACAGCGCCATCTGTTGGTTATACGAAAGAATAACAGTGACTGCAATATCACACAGCGCAATCTGTTGGTTATATGAAAGAATAACAGTGCGCCCTCTGTTGGTTATATGAAAGAATAACAGTGATTGCAATATCACACAGCGCCCTCTGTTGGTTATATCAAAGAATAACAGTGACTGCAATATCACACAGTGCCCTCTGTTGGTTATATGAGGGATTAACAGTAATGGCAATATCACACAGCGCCCTCTGTTGGTTATACGAAAGATTAACAGTGATGGCAATATCACACAGCACCCTCTGCACATGATAGTGGGACAGTGGGACAATGCACACAGTAATCCTTTTGGCAATTCTCTGTCACCATCAACTTTGCAAAGAAGTCCGGTTGATCACTGGGGGGGGTCACTTTGGTGGAATGTGTGCTGCTGGGAGACAGGGCTGTAGTTGTGTCTAGGCTTATACTCGAGTCAATAAGTTTTCGTAGGTAAAATTAGGTACCTCGGCTTATACTTGGGTCGGCTTATACTCGAGTATATACGGTATTTGTTTTGATTTTTTTGTTTGTGTGGATTACTTGGCTTGTTACCAACAGCTCAACGTGTTCAATACTTGTTTTCATTGCTGTATATTGGGGCATTGGAGAGATAATTTGCACATAACTATCAGATGTACCCCAGATTGTAACATTTTACCCTTCCAACTCATACCATAAACACTTCCCTGGCTTGAGCTGTTAGAATCAATATGACTTTGTAGAGTACACTTATTTGATAAGTTATTAGAATACAATAACAATTAAACTCAGAAGGAACTGAAAGCATTTAATGTTTTCTCCCCCTACACGAGAACCTTCAGGGGGATGGTTTTATAGCTGCCTGGGGCCCTGAAAAATCTAAACTGTGTATGGCACATCAACTTGATGCCAGAGACAAGATTTGGTATTCGGATGGCTGCCATGCTTTCCCCAATTAAAATGCTACTGTATAAGTCAAAAGTTTTCAAAGGTTTAAACAGGGTCAGGAAAGGAGTATTGATTTGCACTGAAGATAATATAATAAATATGAAGGGGCACCAAAAAATAAACATGAGAACATTATTGCACTGAAATGAAAGGTTTTGGGCCTTTGGCATTCACTTGTGATGGGCATGCCCTACAGGAATTGATGGCACACACACCTCCTTTCAGCATTGTGCAAAATACATGTTGCCTCACATTACAGATTAAGGAAATGTAGCCAACCGGGTGTGAGGCTGAAGTGCCTGTGATCCAATCACCCAACCTGCAGGCTAGACAATTAGATTGCATGGAAGTTAGCCCATGCATGACAGGTTTATATGATAACAAACTCTACAATTTAAAATTATTGTATAAAAGCATACAAATGGTGAACTTTCCCTCAACAGCAACATACACAGCCATGCAATTCCGGTCCACTTTGCACAGAGTGAGATGATCAGGGTTCAGGTGCACATGCAAATGTTTTCTACCACCAATGAAAGGTTATTTTGGGGAAATGAGAAGAGCAAAAGAACCTGGCAAGAAAATAGATGTCTGTAGCTGTAGCTACATGCACACGCATTTTAGAATTACTTAGGTCTCAAGACTTAAGGTGGCCATTATGTTGCTACCAGTCCAAACAGATATCTATAAACAAGGTGCCAAGCATGGAATGGCCTTTCTATTGTTCCATTTTCTTGGGCTGAAAACTCAAACAATATGAACTACAGGAAGTTAAGAGGTGCTGGTTCTCCTTTTCACTTGCTTCTCAGCCAGGACACTATGCACTGGCCAACATTGTGCATAAGCAGCTGAAATTTCAAACCTACCAAATTCACAAACCAACCAATATTCTTGGCACAAAGATTTCAAACAGTATCATCCACCTAACATACATGTACTGAAAATTTGTTTCATATCATTTCAGAGTCTGGACGTAAGGGCAGTAGGTAACAATGTTCACAAAACTTTCACAACCTGCACTGCACCATCGTCCCTATGATAAATTAAAAGCACCATCTTCTTTCCTCTTGTGGTGGCACAAACCTGTCTAGGATGTGTCACTTTTCTTCTGGGGGCCAAAACTGTGCAATTGAATCTAAAAGTGCATCAAATGGATCCTCATCGAGGTACTTTCTACGCCAGAGAAATTCAACTAGATATAAGTTTAAATGCTGGCGAGTAGTGCCCCTGTATTTTTTACACCACTTGGTCCCACCCCACAGTTTAGTCTGTGCGTCCTTCGAAGAGTCTGAAAAACTGAAGCGATGATCGACTGCAAACTGTTTGAATTCAGCCTCTTCTAAGTCTTTTGCATTGTAATGGCGCCAGGAGTCCATGTTTATATTTGAGCCTTCTTCCACATTATCCGAAATGGCTTTCATTAAAGTCGTAGCCTTTAGATCAGTCACTATTTCCAAAAACACATTATTAGTCTCCCTGCATAAACCTCCAATGACCCACTGGGGTGGATGTGCCCGTCCAGCGTTATTAGTGCGTTTAACAAACAGCGCCTTGTCGATTTCAACCACTTTCCCCTTTCCTCCAATTTTATTCTTGGGCTGATTTTGTAAATCGGCAAGGCAAACGTTCCTGCAGTAACTGTTCCAATCAACGGCGGTAGACTTACTAATGTTCAGCTCATGCTGGCACCATTCTATAGACGTTAATTCGTGCGCCCAGCCGTAAAGGAATCGAACGACCTGCACAAAGGGAAGGCGACTGTTTTCAAGCCAGTTGCCGACTCTTAACATTTTTTTAATTTTACATTCTAAACATTTGAAAAATATTTCTTCCCCAAAGTACAATTTCATGGGGTGCCCACTGGCACACTCTCTCTGACTGGGCAACATTCCACGTTTTTGGAGGAAAAGAACAGCTTCTCTTTCACTTCCAGGTAAGGTTGACAGATCCATTAGGAAATGCGCCTATAATGATAATATAAGGGTCAAAAAAGGTTCAGGTCTGGGATAACCGACACGTAGGACTCCAGCAACACTTTACGACAACAATTCTGCGCATGCTTCACACTGTCCCTTAGTTCCTGTTTCTACCCTTCGGCTTCCGCTTCCACAACGCAAGCGCCATCTCTGCCCTCACAGCTGCCGCTTCCGTTGTACCTCGTTAAGCCATTCTGCGCATGCTCTAAATATAGAGCTCGTACTGCGCTTGGTTATGCTGCGTTGTCAGGGGCGACGTGTTGTCTGTGTGTGATGGCCAACCAGGAAGTGATTGTAGAGACGGGGAAAGACAGGCATCATAAACATAGGGACACCGCAGTGTGGAAAGTTGGATAGCTGCTGAAGCTTGTGTGTATTAGGCGGGAAGACTGTAGGTTTCCACAAACACGCAATTATTTCCTAGGAGGCCGCATACATTGAAATAAAAATATCTTCCCCTCCCCTACGAGCCGACTTTACCTTTTATTCTATGACGGAGCTGCCTCGATCACCCTGTAAATTTTAGGGCCCGTCAGGTGTTACGCCTCCATTTTTGCCTATGGAGTTAATACTTGTGGAATCCCTGTGCCTTAATTAAAGCATAATAAAGACATTTTAGGGCAGAGACACAAGCTGCGATTCAGAGAGATTTGTTCTCAAACTGGCACCCCGCTGGCTAGAATGAAAATAGCCGGCGGGGTGGCGCTTCGGCGACTTCGGAAAATTAAGTGCTTTTCATTCTAGCCAGCGGGGAGGCAGTTTGTGGAGATTAGTCGCTCCGAAGAAGAAGAGATTTGTTGCAGGGCGACTAATCTCCCCAAATCGCAGTGTGTGTCTGTGCCCTAAAGGGCCCCTGCAGCTGTGTCATCTGCCCTTCTCCTAATGCAGTGATCCACAACTAGTAGCTCATGAGCAGGGGTGATCCTGGCCACTCCGCTGCCCCCGGCAGCAGTTGCTGCCGCCCCCCCTCTCCCCTGTGCACTTACCTTTTTGTGCCTGAGGGGGTCCGGAGGGGTCCACAGCAGAGACAGCAGAGAGGGCCAGTGCACTAGCGCAGAGAGCCTAACTGCGCTCTCTGCGCTAGAAGAGCCGAATTTCCGGTTTGAATCCCGGAAATTCGGCTCTTAAAGTACTAGGGTTGCCACCTTTTCTGGATAAAAATACCGGCCTTCCTATATATTTATCTTTTTTCCCTATTAATAACATTGGGATCAGCCATCATTTTTACTGGCCAGGCCGGTAAAATACCGGCCTGGTGGCAACCCTAAGTGGGGCGCTGCCGTCTGAAGCGACAGTCTCAAGTCGCCTCATTGGCGAAGCGCCCCTGCTCATGAGCAACATGTTACTCACCAACCCCTTGGATGTTGCTCTCCGTCGCCTCAAAGCAGGTGCTTATTTTTGAATTCCAGGCCTGGACGCAAGTTTTGGTTGCATAAAAACCTGGTGTACTGCCAAACAGATCCTCCTGTAGGCAGTCCATATAGGGCAACCAATAGCCAATCACAACCCTTATTTGGCACCACCCAGGGACATTTTTCATGCTTGTGTTGCTTTTTTTCCAGAAAAGGTGGCAACCCTAGCCGCCACTGGCCGTCTTGCCTAGAGCGCCTGGCCAGCGTGGCCCGGCTCTGCCCTTGTTAGTGTTGGTGCATTAATGGAACACAGGTCAAGTAGTAAAACGTGGAAAGACTGGGGCAACTCAACAACCTGTACATTTCTGTCTATGCTCTGTGTTTATTCTTGAATTACCCTCTGACCACAATCCAGTTTAATTATAGTCCTGGCTGTTAGCTGAACATGACATCACAAATAATGGTGCTGTTAGTGAAAACAAAAGTCTTTTATTTTGAATTTGCTCCTCAAAATCGCACAATGCACATGTATTTTTAGACAAACTGAGCTATCAAGATCTCCTCTAGAGTAATATTACCCACTTAGTTATATCTACACTGACGCCATCATGTTTAAGTTAAGTTTTTTTTTTAACAGCTCACTGTTTATTAGGACAGCTACAGAAGCTTATTTTATTTAAGTGAAACACTTTGATAACAAAAGGAAAAGAACATACGTACAAACTTAGAATAGTGAATGGGATTAAAACGTTATTCCAAACGACACATGTAGGATACACGTGTATATTCCCTGAAGATTGTATTGGTTCCATTCTAGTTTAATTAGTTCCAGTATAGCTATTATGCACAGCCTATTTAACATAATTTTAGATCAGGCCATCCATTCTTCCTAGGAGGCACAATACATTCCTTTTTGCCTTTTGGAAGATGACAGAACTTAAAACAAAAAAAAACACACACACTTTGGGGCATATTTATCAAGGGTCGAATTTCAAATTGAAAAAACTTCTAAATTGAATTCAAAAGGACCAACCGAAATTAAGTCAAAGGTTTTTTTTGGTTGAATAGGTCCGTTTTCGATCAAATTGGTCCGTATTTCAATCGTTCAAATCGAAGGAATAGCATTCGATCGAATTTGATTTGAAGTTTTTCCCGAAAAAAAAAAACTTGATTTTTCAAAGTCCACCAATTGACTCTAAATAGGTTCAGCAATTCTGCAGGTTTTAGATGGTGAATGGTCGAATGCAAATTTTTAAAGAGACAGTACATGATAAATTTCGAAATTCGAATTTTCACATTTTTTTCAAATTCGAATCAAATTTGGCTATTACCTAGTCGAAGTACACAAAAAATAGCTCGAAATTCGAATTTTTTTCATTCGAAAATTCACCTGGATCTTTGATAAATATGCCCCCTTATGTCAAGAAAAATTTCTTTAAAAAATGGTATAAAAGTTACTGTTCCAACATAACCCATTTCACACATTTAATCACAAGCCCCTTCTTTTAGTGTTTTACTATGGGTATCGTTAAGACCTGCATGATCCTGGTGCACATTAAAGTTACCTTTTGCATGAGTTTATACTCACAAATAATCTGTTGTTAGGCGTCTTTAAATTTGTTTGTAAAGGCCAACTACTGCCTGCTTTAGCAGCCCAGACCAATTCACAGATTATGAATTCAGATGCCCTGGAACAACCAGGCTCTGAGAGTCCAGCCGTCATTACTAATCAGCCTTATATTGTGACATTTCTATTCTATGTGTACTGTATATTGTGAGTGGGTCCCTAAATTCAGTTACTGACAGCAGCACAGAGCATGTGCAGTGAATCAGCAGAAAAGAAGATGGGGAGCTACTGGGGCATCTTTGGAGACACAGATCTTTACTGCTAAAGGGCTGTGGTTGCCTTGGGCTGGTACAGAAGCACAAAACATAATGTACAACATTTCTGCCCTACTTCTTTAGTTAAGCTTTAGGTCTCCTTTAACCACATCGACCTTGCCAGCTCTATTTCTACATGCAATGTCCCTCTATTACCTATCTTTTCTGGAATTTCTCTCCACCAATTAATTTGCAGTGTCATGAATATATATATATAAGCCTGAAGTCCTACACCTTCCTTAGCCAGTGGCACACATGGCTACAATTGTAGTAATTATATCAAATATTAAATTCTGCTCTAGCTGCCTTTGGATGCATAGACAAAACATATTTCCCCTGGCAGTTTTCTACTGAATACTCTGCATTATGCTTGTTTCTTACTCTAAACCTCATTCACATATTTAAATTTATATTTTCTGTTTAAAATTTAAACTACAGCAGCTTCAGAGTCAAACCTGCTCAGCAAACAAAGCCTATATGTTTTGATTTTAAGATTATAAAAGTCTTGAGTCAGGTATTCAGATAACAGGTTGAGATCTGACACTGTTCAAAGTACAGGCAACTCTGTGTACAGCAGGGCACAAAGTATCACTAAGGAATACCACATGCAGCTGACCCGTGGCATTTAATGTTGGATATAACATGTTTTTTGATGACTACCAGCATAGTATGTATTATTTCTCTTATATTTATCTATATGAAGTGTTTGTGTTTTATTGTTTTATAATCATTAACATTTTACAGCTGGATAGTTAAAGAAGTGGCAGTAGTTAATTACTGAATCCACACAGGAACATTTTATACATTTCCCCATTTGGTATTAAAGGGGACCTGTCACACTACGAAATAATTCCAAATTCTTTTCTATCATGTTAGTTGCGCAAAATAAACTTTACTTACACTATATTTATTTTTTACATTTTGTTTCCTTCAGTCTTGGAATTACACAATCACAGCAAGCAGGCAGGTGCCATTTTGTGTAAACTGTTATTAAGACAAATCATGTATCACCCCAAAATCTAGTGTATGCACAGGAATGGGGGACTGAATGCCCATGTGTAATGCACTACAAATTTATAGAGTGTGAGGAGGGAAGAGGGAATGTGAGGACAGCAGTGAGATATAGGAATTGCTGAATGGAAAGTGAAAGTAATTGACTGCCCCAACTCTATGCCTCAGGCATAGAGGTGGGGCAGATAATATTTGATTGGCAGCTCAGATATTTAAACACCTTTATAACATGGATGGATGTTTTAATGAAAAAAAAAATGTTCCATGTTTAATTTGCAAAGGACTTTCATTATGCAGCTTTTTATGTGGAGGTGACAGGTCCACTTTTATGGTTGTTTGGTGTTGCCAGTTTCAAAAATGGTATATCCAAGAGACTGATACTTGTTTTCTTCATATTAAAATTATTTTAAAAAAAGAAATGTTATCTCTAAATTTTTATTCCCTAAATAACCTAGTAACAATTGCTATAACCTTGTATGGCATTCTCCTGCTACTTCAGTTCAATATCAATTCTGCAGTCCAACCTCATTTTCCATGTTTTGCATAGCATTTTCATGGGTCATAAGGTTCAGCCTATTTATAGCCATATGCATATAGCAAAAAATGTGGTTTATTCTTCAGATGAATATGACCCCAGTATTTCTGTCAACTACACTATTAATGGGACTAGAAATATTTAATGTTTTTGCTATGAATGGTATGAATTTAATAACTGGACATTGGAGATTTATGAAGTGTGACTTAAGAATAAAATACATTTCAGCCAATTTTAGAAAATCTACAACGTTTTGCATTGGCATATTATGACTAAATAAAATAATAGCTTACTTTCCTTTTTACTGGTCTTGTAATTTTAAATGGCTTCATCCCCCCACCCCTGTTGCATCTTTTTTTTATTAAGCTGTTTTGATTTATTTTTAAATATTTTTTCATTCAGGAGTTGGAGTCAGATGAATGATCCAATATATCTTATAGGGAGCTCCCTTTCCCAGCAGATGTATTAGAGCTCACTCAAATAACTAATTCCAGTACAAACAAAATAACTGGCATTTGCACAAATCCTGCATGTAGAGAGACAGGATTTCTGGTGATTTTAATAGAGTGAGCTCTAATACATCTTCTAGGAAAGAAAGCCCCCTTATAAGATATATTGGATCATTCATCTGACACTCAACTCCTATATAAAGACAGAATGAAGAGAAACAGATGCTGAGAGAGGGATAGTGAAGATAAACTTGATTATGTCAGAAATGATGCCAAATATTTAATTGATTGTATTTAGAAAGTTTCTTATTGCAGTATGATGAAGCAAATTTTACATTTTCATTTTTGTGATAGTTCCCCTTTAAGCATAATTGTACAAGTACGAGTGTGTTCACCATTTAAACCGTATCATGAATGTTTACTGGAAACTGTATTTTCCTTCGTTACGGCAATTTTTTATTTTAAAGGGGTTGTTGCCTTTTGAGTTAACTTTTAATATGATGTAGAGAGTGATATTCTGAGACAACTTGCAACTGGTTTACATTTTTTATTATTTGTGGTTTTTGATTTATTTTGTTTTTTATTCAGCAGCTCTCCAGTTTGCAATTTCATCACTCTGGCTACTAGGGTCCAAATTCCCCTAGCAACCATGCATACCTCCCAACTGTCCCTTTTTCGGAGGGACAGTTCCTCTTTTGACTGCTCAACCCGCAGTCCCTCATTTGTACTGGAAAGTCCCTCTTTTCTCTGCACTGAACAGCCAGAAAAAGAAACAAAGTTTTTTCACTTAATTGGCTTTTAGCAGAGAGCCCAGAACAGTTAACAGGTGCAAATAAGATACTTTGTAAGACACAAAAACACAGTTTAGATAAGGAGAAATATTTTCAAACTTTCATAACCTGCCAAATTTTGTAAAACAAACATGGTAATTAGTGGGTGTGGCCACAGAAAGGGGTGTGGTCAAAAAATTGCTGCGCTACGTGCGGGAAAAAAAATGTTGTCCCGCTTTTTACTTCCAAAATGTTAGGAGGTATGACCATACATTGAATTGAATAAGAGACAGGAGTATGAATAGGAGAGGAGCTGAATAGAAAGATGAGTAATAACAAATAGCAATAACAATAAATCTGTAGACTTACAGAGCATTTGTATTTTTAGATGGGGTCAGTGACCCCCTTTTGAAAGCTTGAAAGAGTCAGAAGGAAAAGTCAAAAACTATAAGAAATAAATAATGAAGACCAATTGAAAAGTCGCTTAGAATGGGACATTCTATAACACACTAAAAGATAATTCAAAGGTGAACCATCGTTTTAAAACGTTGCTTGAAAATCCAAGCCTCGAAACTCAACATTATATGACTGGCTTATAATATGCCTCGAATTGCTGGGGTCCGTCATTCCCTTACCTGCGTGCACTATTTGCACACAGTTCCGGTTTTTCAATTTTGCTTCTTCCGCTCACAACGCGCATGCTCCATGTGCGCCAGTCGTACAGCTAGCTAGGGCGCATGCGTAGGTTACGTTGTTTGGAGTGACGTGTCCCGGTGACAGCCTGGCAGGAAGTGGCCTGGTTCTGACTGAGGGGCAGAGATGCTGAAGAAGTTCGATAAGAAAGATGAGGAGTCTGGTGAGTAATATGGCGTTTTCTGCTATTGTGTCGCGTTTTATTCATTGTCCTAATATATCTAAGTGGCGAACTGTCACTGGGCCAGAGCGGCACCAGCGAGTACATATTACTGTGCGACAGGCCCTTAGCAGAGTGTGGGGATAAGTTTGTAACCCGTGTATGGCTGAGCCAGTCAGGGTCGGGCAGTTTATTGGAATCCCAGCCGATATCTGTGACTGAGGAAGTTGTCAGGTGTGTGGTACAGAGGTAGGACAGCTGTATGGGATTCTTTTCCACTACTTAAAGGGCTGCTTCACCTTAGAGTTAACTATAAAATGACCAATTCCAAGCAACTTTTCAATTGGTCTTCATTGTTTATTTTTTAGAGCTTTTCATTTATTTGCTTCTGACTCTTTCCAGCTTTCAAATGGGGGGGGGGGGTCACTGACCCCATCTAAAAAATCGAATGCTCCATAAGGCTACACATTTATTGTTATTGCTTCTTTTTATTAATCCTATTTAGCCCCTCTCCTATTCATATACCAGTCTCTTATTCAAATAAGTGCATGGTCGCTAGGGTAGTTTGGAGCCTAGCAACCGGATGGCTGAAATTGAAACCTGGAGAGCTCCTGAATAAAAAGCCAAAAAAATAATAAAAAATGAAAACCAGTTGCAAATTGTCTCAGAATATCAGTCTCTACATCATACTAAAAGTTAAATCAAAGGTGAAAAACCCCTTTAACAGTGTTCAGTATCCCTTAGAAATCCTATACTCTCCTTAAGTGTCAACACCAAGGATCCCACATGCTGGGATTGGTCGTTTTAAAAACAAAGGATCATGACCAGACCATTAGATATGTCTTTGGTCGGTCATTCCTGCATTTTGTAAGAGTAAGAATGCAATGCATTTCAAATAGAGAGCCTGTAGTGTGACACTACACCGAATCCACTATTTTGCATTCAGCCAAACCCCCAAACATTTTTTACTTCCTTGTTTTTTGACATAAAGTCACGCGATTTCCCTCCCTGCCCCTAATTTGCATATGCAAATTCGGTTCAGCCGGGCAAAAGGATTCGGCCGAATCCGGATCCTGCTGAAAAAGGCCGAATCCTGGCCAAATCCCGAATCATGGATTCGGTGCTTCCCTAATTAATATAAATTAAAGCAGACATTTTATGTAAAAAAACAAGAATGTGCCAGTGCATTAAACTCTTTTAGATGTATAAGAAATATATATATATGTCTCCTTTAAAGCAAGAGTACAGGACATGCTCTTGGGCTTTAGATCGACCATGCGTTTTATTTCGGCCCTATAGGTGAATGTCTGTGATCAGAAATGTATTGCATTCAGGGGGTGGAGGAGGAGGAAGATCTGAGCTCTAGTATAAAGCTTCTCATTCAGTTATTTGCAGTTATTTTCTCTGCTGCCAATAGGGTTTGCAAATGCAGCTACATGTTAATGAATGGGTATGCTTTTCTTTAAAGCTCACCAATATCCATCCACCAATAGGGAATAGATCTAAAACTGTATGTGAATATACGTGATGACTTGCATGCAGAATACACATGCACAAACAGGACAAAGGCTGTAAACAGTCAGCAAGGCCTAATTCACTGTATGAGGTGCAGGGAAGGTTCAGCTCCGGAATGTATTTTGTATATGCCAGGGCCGAGTAATTAAAGGGCTGTGTCATCTGAAAGTTAATGTTTAGTATGTTGTAGAATGTCCTATTCTTAGCAACTTTGCAATTGGTTTTCTTTTTTTTTTATAGTTTTTGAATTAATTTTCCTCCTTCTGACACTTTCAGCTTTTTAAATGAGGGTCACTGACCCCAGCAGTCAAAACTATTGCTCTGTGAGGTTACAATTGTATCGTTATGATTAAACTGTTTATTACTTATCTTTCCATGCAGCCCCTCTCCTATTCATATTCCTGTCTCAAATTCAAACAACTGCCTGGTTGCTAGGGATAATAAGACGGTAGTGACCAGATAGCTGCAAATTGTCTTACGATATTAATGTCTATATCATACTTAAAATTAATTCAAAGGGAAAGAAGCTTTTCAAACACCTTTGTTGGGACTAAAGTCATATGAATGTCAATGAATATATATATATATATATATATATATATATATATATATATATATATATATATATATATATATATATATATATATATATATATATATATATACATGTGTGTTTGTACAACAATGAAAGAGCTCTGTGTAGGTTGTTTTTTTTTATGTACTCATGTGCTATTTATTATTTGCATAGTTTTATTATACATTTAAGAATGTTCTAAATTTTCTTTAGGGTTTTTTTTTAGCAGCCAGCAGTATCTAGCTATATTATTAATAGGAATGCACCGAATCCAGAAATCAGTTCGGGATTTGGCCAGGATTCGGCCTTTTTCAGCAGGATTTGGATTCGGCCGAATCCTTTTGCCTGGCCGAACCGAATCCAAATCCTAATTTGCATATGTAAATTAGGAGCAAGTAGGGAAATCATGGGACTTTTCATCACAAAAGAAGATTTTTTTTCCTCTTTTTTCTTTCGTGCCCCGAATTTGCATATGCAAATTCGGATTTGGTTCGGTATTCAAACCTTTCACCAAGGATTCTGGGATTTGAAAAAAACATGTTTTCCGATGACAGGATCCCTTTAAGTAAACAAACACAAAAATAAAGACTAAAGAAAGTCTTGTCTATAAAATATTTATTTAAAACGTATTTTTAAGGCCATTAAACACTTAAAGATGCTTCTTACATTATGTTCCAGTGTTTCATGGTCAGGGATGAATGCATGTTGGGCTAGGGCCTGTAGTCAACTTATATGTGGTATGGAGAAACCAACCTACCCATCAACCTCCGTGCAGAAATCCTGATATCACCAAATACATTATTTTCATTCATCTATATAACGTGTATGTTATGATTTCATTCATATCATTTTTTGCACAATTTCAGGGGGCAGCTCCAACCCTTTCCAGAGCCTTGAAAAGAGTGCAGTGCTCCAGGAGGTAAGACCTTGATTCTTTGCAGTACAATTGGCAATTTACTGTTAGTCATTGGGTGAAAAATATCACATGGTATGGATTTCTTAGATAGAAAATTGTATTAGTTTTGCCAAATTTTAACTTATTTGTGGTGCCCAGTTTTCCAGCAGTAAAAATATGAACCCTAACTAAGGTGTAGGTAAACCATCTCCTGAGTGCAATGAATCAGTAGTATTTTCCAATGGTATTCAAATAAATAGTCTCAAGATCTGTTTAGGGATTTAGAATGCAGACTATTAATCTATATATATGTATACTCCCCTAGTAGCATCTCTCTTCCAGTTCATAGTTCTGCCACTGAAGTGGCCTATACTTTATCTATTTAGCATTTATTTTGCAATCTTATTGTCTGTAATTGTGAATTTTTAACATATGTCTATAAGTCTGCATATAGAAAAACAATTACTTTTATAACGAATCCTCTGTTGTACATCTACATTGAATTATAGGCTCGTCTGTTTAACGAGACTCCGATTAACCCACGAAAATGTGCTCACATCTTGACGAAAATACTATATTTAATAAACCAGGTATGTAAAAATACATATTGCTTTACAGATTGCTAGCTTTTAGGCACGGCAGAGAGGGTCTTTTTATACAAAATGGCTTACAAGTATTACAGGTATGGGATCCGTTATCTGGAAACTTGTTATCCAAAAAGCTCCAAATTACGGAATAGCCGTCTCCCATCGACTCCATTTTTAGCCCTCAATGGCTTTCAGCGGACCACTAATCCCAGAATCCTCTCTCTTGTCTAATGGGAGTGGTTATCTGGTCCTCTCTCCAGCTCTGGGAAATCACTCTTGGTCCCTGGTACTCGCAAGCACATGTAGCTCCTCACTCTCCTCCACTCCAGGAGGTATCTAGATATATATATATATATATATATATATATATATTGTTCTATGCTCTGTACAGTGCTATGACTCCTTAACAAGCCCTTTACAAATAAAGTTATACATACATACATACATAGATTTCCTTATGATGATTTATTTTTCTTAATATAAACCCAAGATTTTCAACAAAAAGTTCTTGGGATTACATTTTTAATTTCAGAGACCAGAGCATGAATAAAAAAAGTAAATCTTCCTTCTGTGTTAAATAATCTTACTGGCATAAAGCTTTAATCTGAGCAGGGAATTACTAAATAGTTGGAAGGGTGCGTAGTATTTAGTCTTGCTTCTGTGTATGTGCACGTCTACATGTTCATGTAGAGTTAAGTGGAATAATCATACATAATATAATACAGTTAGGAAAAAATTACAGTTGTCACAAACAGTCCATCTTGTTTGATAATGATTTTAAATACCTTACATAATCTTCTATTTTTTTATTACCAGGGTGAGCACATGGGTGCAACAGAAGCCACAGAAGCTTTCTTTGCCATGACCAAACTGTTCCAGTCAAATGATGTATGTATTTTTATTATCTATGCATACGATGGCAATATTGTCTCCTCTCTATTATAAATGCAAGGACAGGCAGAAGGAAATGATTAGTAAACAAATATATACACATATTATACACAAACGTAGACTGGTTGCAAGGTTCAAGATAATGGGGCAAATTCACTAAAGGGCGAATAATGTTCACCAGCGAAGGCTCCACCATACTTCACTCCACTTAGCCAGGTGTTCCTTACCACTACGCTAATTCACTAAAATGCAAAGTTTCGCTGGTATTAATTTGTACTTTCATAACGAACTTTCGCTAGCGTTCATTTTTGCCTAGCGAAACTTCGTTAGTACTCTTATGCTTAGGTCAGTTTGAATAGGGCGGGTTCATATACAGTAGGTCGTAAGGACGTCTTTATTAGAGATATTGGTACAAATGCTTTGAGTGGCCAAATATTACAAATGTCCAAGAAAAAGACAAAAGCGATCCTTTAATGCCCTAGACTTGAGCCCACCCTAAAACAAATGTGGCATGCCCCTCAATTGGTTGGGACAAAAATGTTAATACAAAAATCTTTAATAGTTACAACTTTTGAAGGCAATCCCGCTTTAAATTATGAAAAAACACCAGCATTTTTTTAGGGCTTTTATGAGTTTCCGGCATACAAGATATGATGTCACTGCCATAAGATTGAGGACGATGAAGCTTCATGTTATCAGTTCGATAGGTCTAAGGTGGCAAAGGAAACTCTGGCAAAGTAAAATTCGCACTTTAGTGAATTTGCGGAGTAACGATCGTTCGTCCGAGCCAAAATTAGTCTGGAGATAGGGCGTGAAACTGCGCTAGCGACTGTCTCTTTCGCTAGCGAGTTGTCTTCTGCGCCTGTTAGTAAATTGCTGATGTCCCTGTGGATGGGATTTCTGGCAAATTTCCGCTAGAGACGGCCACTTCACTCTTTAGTAAATCTGCCCATGGCTCAATACCCATTTATTACTGGGAGCAGTACTACTGAAGTATCAGTATAGTATCAGTTAGTTTCTTAATACTTATTGGGGGAAATACCTTCACTTTGTGCTTGAAAACCTACAGAGTACAACAGCTTTATACAGAGCAATCAGAGGCATATTGCAGACAGAACACCAAAACATTGTTCTGTCTGTGAACTGTTGCTGAGTTTGTTGGACTTTCATTTTAAACCACCTTTGAGTTTCAACATTTATCCAGAATCTCTTGGCTCATAACAATGTTACTGATAACATGAAAACATTTCTGTATCAGCTATGCATCCATAGTTGCGTGAATATCAAGCACAGCAAATTCACATTTACACCAGGTTTTTTCTATAACATTGAAATGTTATAGAAATTCAAAATTTAATTACCTTTACTTTTACTCTTTAGCCGACACTCCGCAGAATGTGTTACCTGACTATAAAAGAGATGTCAAGCATTTCTGAGGATGTAATTATTGTAACGAGTAGGTGAGTTGGCATATAATCCATTTAATTAGAACTGAGCAAACATTCTGCCATTTGGCCTCATATTCAGGGACGGCAACATTTTAGAAGGTGTTTGGTTTTTAAGTACATATTACGTATAAATATAACAGAGCAGTCATTAAAGGGGTTGTTCACCTTCCAAAACTTTTTTTTTTTTCAGTTGTTTTCAGATAGAAATAAAGACTTTTTTCAATTACTCTCTCTTTTCTGTTTGTGGCTTTTTTTCTAATATTGAAGTTTAAAGTTAAGTTTTTCACCTTCTTGTGTCTTTCTGAAGGAGCTCTGGGAGGCTGGTCACCTACTCTGTAAACTGTTCTACATTGATAAATTTCTTATCTTAAATTGATGTATTAGTTTACATATTTCTTATGTTTGTCCCTGCTGAGCAGAATGCCTAAGTGTCATTAAAGACAGCTTTTAGAATTGATACAATAGTTGCTAATATTCCCACAGATTTTACTGAGAAATGTATCAACTAATGGAGCAAATTGTAACAGTTCAAAATCTGCACCTGGATCACTGAGCTGCCAGACTGAAACACCAGAGGCAGGAACATTAAACGTTAAAGGGGACCCGTCGCCCAAAAAAATTATTCAAAATCCTATTTTATCACATTATTCAAGCAAAATGAATGCGCTAAACTGTTCTAAATTGATACATAAATTGATATATTTCTTATCTTTGGCCTTGCTGGGTTGATTTCCTGAGTTTCATTGAGGGGAACCTGTCACCCTAGTTAATAATGATGGATTAATAATCCCAAAACAATTCTATTGTTTTTGTCAAGTAAAGTAAATTTACACTATATAAATTTATTTAAATCTTGTGTCATTGGCTTGGAATTACACAATCACTGCAGGCAGCCAGGCACCATTTTGTGGACACTGTTATTAAAGCAAGCTTTGCAACATGCCAAAATCTTGTGTGCCAGAATGGGTGACCTGATGCCTATGCACAGGCTACAATATTAGATAGTGAGGAGGGAGGGGGAATGTGAGGAGGGCAGTGATATCTAGTAAATGCTCAATGGAAAGTAGGGATGCACCGAATCCACTACTTTGGAATCGGGCAAACCGGATTCTTATTTGCCTATGTAAATTAGGGGTGGGAAGGGGAAAATTTTTTACTTCCTTGATTCCGCGATTTCCCTTCCCTGCCCCTAATTTGCATATGCACATTAGGATTTGGTTCCGTCGGGCTGAAGGATTCGCCGAATCCTTCTGAAAAAGGCAGAATTCTGGCAGAATCCCGAAACTGAATCCTGGATTCGATGCATCCCTAATGGAAAGTGAAAGTAAAATACCTTTATAATGGGTATGTATGTGTTAATAAGAAAAAAGAATTTGGGTTTCATGTTTAATTTGAAAATAACTTAAATTATACAGCTTTTTATGTCTGGATGACAGGTCTCCTTTAAAGGCAGCTGTTATAATTGCTTCAATAGTTGCTGATATCCCACAGATGCTGCTGAGAAATGGATCAACTAATGGAGCAAAGAGAACAGAGACAGGAACATTTAACTTTAAACTTCAATTATGGAATAAACGGTCAAAAATAAAACATGGAAAGCAATTGAAAAATGTCTTTATTTCTGTCAAACAATCTGAAAAACAACTAAACTCAAAAAAAAATGTTTGGAATGAACAACTTTACGTCAGCTGGATTCACGGAAATATTTCTGATAGCCTTTTGGTACAGATTCGAATTTTTAGCAGTGGCGTTTTGTATTAAAACCAGTACTATTTAAAATAAAAAATAAAAAAAAACATTCTTTAATTGCCTTGAAATAAAATATAAAAGTATGGGTTTCTCAGAGTTTAATCCATATATACTCTAGTTAATATATCCGACTCCTTGTTTGTATGTATAGAGACAGTAACGGCAGCTAATTCCTTTCCATGGATGACTCTGTGGTGCCTCCAGGTTACGGTATATGTGTGTAGAAATATAAATGTGCCAAACCACAAAAATATGGTTTTTGTCAGTTTTCTGAGAACAGTGACAACCTCACTGGGACAAATTCACTAACCGGCGAAAATTTGCCAGCGCCGAATTGGCGCACATTTTTTTTTTTTAAATAAATGTATGATGCCTTTGCATTTACTTTTTTTTTTAACACAGTTTAACCAAAGATATGACTGGGAAGGATGACGGCTACCGAGGTCCAGCTGTGAGAGCACTCTGCAAAATCACAGATGTATGTTTCCTTTCAAGTTAAATGGCTTCAAAGCCATTGATTCAGATAATGATGGGCATGCTGTAATTCCAAATTTCTTTTTTATTTAGAGCACCATGCTACAGGCTATTGAACGTTACATGAAACAGGCCATAGTAGACAAAGTATCCAGTGTGTCCAGCTCTGCTCTTGTCTCCTCATTGGTAAACACATTTTATTTAACATATCATGTTAAATCATCTTCAGGTTAAAGTGTATATAAAGCACCCATCCCAATCCTTAATATATATTGCATAAAGAGAGGAATGATATGGACATTTCCAGACAGGAAATAAATTTGTAAATAGTAAATAAACAGATTTTTTTACTGAGAGAAAAAATAAACATTTATATAATGGACCATTTGGTTTTTTTCTTTTGTGTAACTTACTTACAAACATAACCACTTCTATGTTTGCTTTCCCCACAGCACCTACTGAAGACCAGTTTTGACGTAGTGAAACGTTGGGTAAATGAGGCCCAAGAAGCAGCTTCCAGTGATAATATAATGGTTCAGGTATGTCCGAACCGATACTAAAATCTCATACAGTATTTCTGATCTCACTGGTATTCACATTTCATTGCCCTTTAATATTCTAGTATCATGCTTTGGGACTGCTGTACCACGTGCGAAAAAATGACCGGCTGTCTGTTAACAAGATGTTGAGCAAATTCATGCGCCATGGTCTGAAGTCCCCCTTTGCCTATTGCATGATGATTCGTGTGGCTAGCAAGCTGCTGGATGAAGAGGATGGAAGGTAATTAAGACTTTATTAGAATCTACAAACTAATATGAATACTTATACTGCCTTCTTAACAAGCCTTTTTCTTCCAGTCGGGACAGTCCTTTGTTTGATTTTATTGAGGGCTGTCTGAGAAACAAACATGAAATGGTTGTCTATGAAGCTGCTTCAGCCATTGTGAACCTACCTTCCTGCACTGCTAAAGAGCTTGCTCCTGCTGTGTCTGGTAAGCTCATTTATTTTGATCAGTGAAAATCTTATCTCAATTTTGTTCTAATAATATATGGGATGAACCTAATGCTTCTGGCATGTAGCAGTCTCAGGTGTGTAACTACCACTGTTTTCCAAGACTAAACAACCACAAATTGCTTCCTGCAGCACAGCTGCTCTTGATGCACGTGAAATGCAGATGTATACCCTTTCAGGAAAGAATCTTCCACACATCGGCCAATGCCAGAATATGCTGTTTTGAGCAAGGAACAAAACTTAAACAGTCTGGGTGATCTGCACTATACTAATTTGCTGTGCATAAGTAGAGAATACTTTCAATTTGTGTAGAATAAAAAATAGTTAATTTACTGATGGTGGGGCAGGGTGCAAAGTTCAGGAAAACAGGTGCAAGCCTCCATGTTTATTACAATTTGCACCATGCCTCCGTGTCAGTGCCTTTGACTGAAGGTATCCAGGTATCCGGTCTGTGTTTCCCTCGTGTATATGTATTCCTGGGGTAAGCATTGGGAGGTATATTGACCCCACACAACCATTCCTTTAATTTTTGCATATTTCAGACAAGCAAGTTAGGGCGCCCTACAGAACACAACAAGACCCTAGGTCAACATAAATAACCCCTCTAGTGTTACTTTGCACACATTCCTATATTTTTCTAGTTCTTTGTAAGCTCTTTTGGGCAGAACTCTCTTTAACCCTTGTACAGGTATGGGACCTGTTATCCAGAATGCCCGGGACCTGGTGTTTTCCGGATAATGGATCTTTCCGTAATTTGGGTCTTCATGCCTTAAGTCTACTAGAAATTCATTTAAACATTAAATAAACCCAATAGGCTGGTTTTGCTTCCAGTACGGATTAATTATATTTTAGTTGGGATCAAGTACAAGCTACTGTTTTATTATTACACAGAAAAAGGAAATCATTTTTAAAAATCTGGATTATTTGGATAAAATGGAGTCTATGGGAGACGGCCATTCCGTAATTCGGAGCTTTCTGGATATTGGATTTCCGGATAAGGGATCCTATACCTGTATTAGTTATGGGTTGTTTTTTTTGTATGTAATTTGTATGTTCATTGTACATCACCCATTGATTGAACAGTGCTGTGAAATATGTTGGTGCTTTATAAATATGTATTTGATCTTCCTTGCTGTTTATCTGCTAAGTTACAATTAAATAGCACCCAGAGAAATAATAAAAAAATTCTAATGATTAGGTTATAAGACATGGTAGCATGTCTGCTTTGCATTGTGAAGCAAAAACTTCACTCATGTATGGGTGTACCTTGTTCTATTTTATAGAATATGTGATATGTGTCCAAAACATGGTTTTCTAACTATTAATTGTTCTTTTGAAAATGTTTGGAAATATGTAGGTACAATTACACCCATAAGCTTGTTAAATAATTTGAAATCTTTGCCAAGAATCTTATGGCAAGCAAAGTAGTTGATGAATTTCATGGTTAAATTTTTTATCCTATAGTGTTACAGCTGTTCTGCAGTTCACCAAAAGCTGCTCTTCGGTATGCTGCTGTCCGTACTCTCAATAAGGTAGTGTGCTCATATTTCTTTATTTAAAGTTACAGTATACAAATAACCATTTCCTCTCTAGAAATGTTTACCAGAAGCATTATCATACTTTTTAGGTCATGGACTGTTGGTCTTGCTCCTAAAACACTTATTTCTGACAGAGTTTCAAACAAGAAGAAATATATGTTAGGTTTTGGTTGTTCTGTACAGAAGAGATTTTAAGATATATTTAAGGTGTAAACACCAGCACATAAATTAGTCAATTTGTCACATTTCAGCCATGGCCCAAAATTGTAGCGCTATGGATGAAAGTTTTAGAAATAAATAGAAATTGATGTTCTCATTTATGAAAATGCTAATGATTCTTGTGTTTTTTTTTTATCAGTGATGTTTCTCTAAATACACTGTTCTAAATTTTACAATACACCATTGTAATGTTTCTTTACTTACTCATGTCTTTTATTTTTCAATTGCATCAGGCCATACATGGGCTGTTATTAGGTTCCAGCTTGGCCCCTCCAGACCAACTTGGTAGATTATTGGCCCATGCCTGGAGACATACAGGCAGCATGCTCAATCGATATCTGACCACAATCGGACAGATAACTGTTGTGCAGATTTTAAAGGCCTTTAGGGTAAAGACACACACAGCTACTAGCAGCTACTTGTTGTGGTTAAAAAATGTCAAAAAATACCCTGCTGAGACAATACTGTGAATTCCCTCTGCTAAAACACATGTAGTGTCTTGGCAAAGCCAATAATCACTATTGTCTTTTTTATAGCCGTGACATGTTGCGGTTACTAGTAGCTCTGTGTGAAAGGATCAGTAAAATCCAGATTTTTTTTTTTTTAAAAAAAAATTTGTTTGTATACTACGGAAAAAAAAAACCACCAACACATTTAAACTTTAAAATCACAAAGTCTTTATTAAGAAATAATTTACCAAAACTCCGCTTGCGCTCCTCTTCAGAAAAGGCGATGGGGTGATCCATCGAGCGGCGCTCGATTTCTCCTCCCTGCCTTCCTTATAAGAGATAGCCAGGGAGGAGGAATTGAGTGCTGCACGATGAATCGTCTCCCTGTCGCCTTTTCTGCAGAGGAGTGCAAGCGGAGTTTCGGTAAGTTATTTCTAAATAAAGACTTTGCGATTTTTTGATTGTGTTGATGGGTTTTTTTTTCGTAGCATACTAACATTTTTTTAAAAAAAAAAATTTTGATGTTACTGATCATTTAAGGCTAATGACTCCCAACTTGTCACCCTATGCCCCATTGGCCTACGGGACAGATAATTGGATCAGCACAAATTGGCCCACCACAGGGTTGGCCATATTGGGTAAAGAGTTCTCACCTAAGTAAATCTTCTGGGTTATGGCAAGCTTTATAGTTTAGTTTTCTTATAGGTGGCCATGAAACACCCATCAGCAGTGACTGCCTGCAACCTGGACTTAGAGAACCTGGTGACCGATTCTAACCGCAGCATTGCTACTCTAGCCATCACTACCCTGCTGAAAACTGGCAGTGAGAGTAGCATTGACCGACTCATGAAACAGATTTCATCTTTCATGTCAGAAATCTCTGATGAGTTCAAGGTAAGAAGTATTTTATTTTGTAATTGAATTTAAGCACATCTGGATATATCTAAAATACTGGAGCGTACTGGAAGAAAGTATCCCTGGGTAACTGCTTTGACATTGGTAAATCGCTTATATCTGGTTTTAACTGTCTTTTGTTTCTGTAGGTGGTAGTGGTTCAAGCAATTAATGCTCTCTGTCACAAGTATCCACGCAAACATTCCATCATGATGAATTTCCTATTTACTATGCTGAGAGAAGAGGTATGATATCAGAGCATATTTACTCTGCCTAGCACTTTGAAACAAATAATTGTTGCCCTTCAAAGAACTCAAAATAACTCCACTGTGTACTGTTCTTTCTTTATTCACCCAGGGAGGATTCGACTACAAACGAGCAATTGTTGACTGTATAATCAGCATCATTGAAGAGAACCCTGAAAGCAAAGAGACAGGGCTGTCACACCTTTGTGAATTCATTGAGGACTGTGAGTTTACAGTTCTGGCCACTCGTATCCTTCACCTTCTGGGACAGGAAGGCCCTAGGACCAACAATCCATCTAAATATATTCGTTTCATCTATAACCGGGTTGTACTGGAAAATGAAGAAGTTCGAGCAGGTGGGTAATTCTTTGGATCCTTCTAGCCATGTCCGTTCTTTTGCATTGCAAATATGTTTATAACCTTCACTAGGATAAAAGGACTATTATCTACATTCTCCTCATGCTCTTTATCTCATTTTCTCTCCTGTGATAGGAGCTGTCAGTGCTTTGGCCAAGTTTGGAGCCCAGAATGAAGATATGTTGCCCAGCATCATGGTGCTATTAAGGAGGTAAAATATGTTTCCGAAGGCAGCTGGTCTGTTGGTGTAGATGTTTGGATTCAATCTGGAGGCAGGGAAAACAAGAGCTCTGTAGCTTCACCATCCCAATATAGCTCTAAAACACTTCATGTTCCAGAAAGACATTGTTTTTGTTCTAGGGTTCTGGGGATATTCCTCATCAGTTTCACCTTAAGTAGATCTTTATTTTCAGAGAGATGGGTGTAAGACTACTCCTCCTTACCAACTGCTGTTTGCTAAATGGGGGGGGGGGGCGAGCTCCTTGGCTGTTGGTTTATTTTACAGAAGACCCTGTGGGTCCTCTTTTACACAGGTAATTAGTATGAGAAGCAAACATTTCAGGAGATGGGGTGCCTTATCAACATGCTTAACCAGCTGGTTTACCTGCCTGACAGAATATGGGACTAGCCATGTCACCATCACAGCTTCAGACATCCTTTCCACTTTTTCAAAGCTTCCTCCTGATTTATTATATTTTTTTGCTATGTAAACCAAAAGGTTTCCCTCAGGAAAAAACTTTCAAAAACTTTCAAAAAGGCCCTGGTATTTGATGCAGCATAATGGAAATATTGACTGGCAGTGAAAGAGTTAGGATGAACACACATGGAGTGCCTGCCCCCAGGCGATTTTTCATTTTAGCTGGCAGAAGGAAGAACAGGGAGATTAATCGCCCCGAAGAAGAGGAGATTTGTCGCCTGGCGACTAAGCTCTCTGAATCTGCCCGTGTGCCCCAGGGCATACCTGGCGATTCGGGGAGATTTAGTCGCCTGACGACTAATCGCCTCGTCATTGCGGCAACTAATCTCCCCGAACGCCTTCCCTCTGTCTTGCGCCGGCTATAATGAAAAGTCGCCTGTGGCATGGCACATGCGGCGCTGCGTATTCTGAAGTCGCCCGAAGTTTCCTCGTGCAGCTACTAGTAGCTGCAACTTGTCACGGCTACACAAATAGACAATGCTGATAATTTGCTGATAACTGCCTCTATGTGTGTTTTAGCAAAGGCAATTCTCTATAGCAGGGTATTTTCTGGTGTTTTGTAGGGGCAGTGCTTCGTTTTCCGAAGTCGTCCGTAATTGCCTCACAAAGAAACTTTGCGCGACTTCGGAAAACTAAGCGATCCGAGTGCCTGCCCCCAGGCGATTTTCATTTTAGCAGGCGGAAGGCAGATCGGGGGATTAGTCACGGCGAAGAAGAGGAGATTTGTCACCTGGCGACTAATCTCCCTGAATCTGCCCGTGTGGCCAGACCTTTAAACAAATGCTGCAGCTATTACACTCAAATTTAGATCAATAAGTTTTACCCTCACTAGATATTTGTAAACCCTCCAGTGAGGGTATTCTCAGGGTCATGTCCTATGCCATATTATTTTATATATGATTCTTCGCACCCTATACACAGAAAGACAAAACAAAAGCATACAAATTTGCTCTTAACTAAAAAATATATATGGTAATGGTTATCTGAGCTAATATTCTAATATGCATGGTCTTTTTCCATGTTAGCTGCCTTCTGGCTTTTAGTTACTAGGTGTTCCAAGTATACTGTTATACCCTGAGTCATTTATCATTGTAGGTGTGTGATGGATGATGATAATGAAGTGAGAGATCGAGCCACCTTCTATCTAAACATCCTAGAGCAAAGACAGAAAGTTCTTAATTCTACATACATCATTAATGGTATGTATAAAAGGTTTACATGATATGTAATTACCCCCTGCCCCCAGAAAAATATAGGGCTTTTGAGACAGATGGAAGTGCTGACTTTATTTTTGAACTGTCTTGTTTTCTTTCCCTTATATTCAGGTCTGACTGTGTCGGTGCCTGGGCTAGAGAGGGCTTTGCAGCAGTATACATTGGAGCCTTCTGAAAAACCATTTGACCTAAAATCTGTACCTTTGGCGACTGCACCCATTGCAGAACAAAGAGCAGGTTGGCAAAGAATGCTGTTTCATAACTATACTATTCATTGCATACTAGTATACATTTAAAGTACTTTGATGTGTGTATATAGTGGATAATGTACCCCCTACTGTAATTTATAAAAATATTATAAGTCACCGAGGAGTTATGTGACCATATAAAAGCACGAGGCCGCAGGCCGAGTGATTTTATACAGGTCACATAACTCCGAGGTGACTTTTGATATCTTTATAAATTTTAGTAGGGGGTACATTATGCATTATAATCTACAGGTTTTTTTGTGTGCAATGTCTCACTTTTATGTATGGCTTTGATGTATGTTCTTTGAAACACTGTGTTGTGTTTAGTTTTGTGTCTGCTAAATTTGTTTGTTCCCCTTGTGTGTGTTCACCTTATTTAATTTTGTTTCTTGAGTTTCCCTGTAGTTGTTTGTACCTTTATTTGTGTTGCTTACAGTTTTGTTCAGCTTGTTCTTTTGTGCCTGCCATGGTTGACGTCATCAGCTGCTACACAGGATGGGGAAAGGCAGTGATTGAGGAGTGAGGCCGTGTCAGGAGAAGTCACTAAGCATGGGAGGGGGAGTAGAACATAGAGGGAGAGAGAGATTTTCAGTGATCTCCACTGCCAGGCTACAGGTCACATTCCTCGCTCATGCTTTGGAGCCAGAGAATAGAGTGTGCGCGTCCCTTGGCTGTGCTGATCACTGTCAGTCTCAGGGGTGGGGGCGGGTAGTGTGAATGGCACAGTGTATAGCGACCAAACCCTCCCACCCATGCACTTTCCCTAGCGACCTTTGTGCTGTGCGGCTCCTCATGCACTGCAGACACTAAGCAGAAACCCGGTGCCTCGCTCCCTGACTTTTGTTATGGCTCCGGTTCTACAAACACCTCAGCTCTACAGGAGGAGACTTGTCATAGTGGGAGGGAGACCGGCGTGAGATCCTGAGAGACGCATCATGGGAAGGCGGAGCGTAACTGGAGACGAAGGGGCAGGGAGAGAGACTGAGGGGCGGATAGCTGACAGGCAGAGGGAGAGCAGCGCCACATGAAGTAAAAGAACTCCATGGAAGGGGAGACGCAGGGAGGGAGCTGCAGCGTAGGTGCTGCCTCTGTCTTAAAAAACGGTGCGTTCTGACGTCAGAACGCGCCGTTTATAAGGATATAATTTACAGTCTGGTCCCATAGGGAAATGACCAGACTGTAGATTATATATGAATTGGTGTTGTACCTATGCAGGTGCTCTAATAACAACATTTTCTTTTGGAATTACTAGATAATGTTCCCACCGCAACAGTAAGGCAGCCAGAAAAAGTGATATCCAGCAGACAAGAGATATTTCAAGGTACGTGAAGTTCCATTACTTTATAACAAGCTGCAGGTAAAGCCTTCAACCCAGAATATACCCCTTTCATCCTGTCTTTATATTCACTGGTGCTTCAGGTTTTAAAGGTTTTATTGGTGCAACTTTGTTTTCTACAGAACAACTTGCTGCTATTCCTGAGTTTAAAGAACTTGGGCCTTTGTTTAAGTCATCTGCAGAGCCTGTGGCCCTAACAGAATCTGAGACTGAATACGTTATACGTTGTACTAAGCACACTTTTGTTAATCACATGGTGTTCCAGGTGAGTTTTATAAGGGAAAGTCAAATCTATGTATTTACCTATACTATTGTTTCTGTTGGAAAGCCATTATTTGACTGCTAACATATATTCAGATCAATAAACTAAAGTTAAGCATATAAAGAAGGAACGCACAAAATCCATGATCAATTGTGTAATTTGACGATACCAGGATTTATTTTGCAAATTTTCGATTTGGCTTAAAGGGGTTCACCTTTCAAACACTTTTTTCAGTTCAATTGTCAGATTGTTCCCCAGAAATAAAGACTTTTTTCAATTACTTTCCATTATTTATTTGTTACTGTTTTTCCAAAATCGAAGTTTACAGTTCAATGTTCGTGTCTCTCGCGTTTGAGTCTGACTCAGTAATTCAGGTGCAGATTCTAAACTGTTACAATATGCTCCATTAGTTGATACATTTCTCAGCAGCATCTCTGGATTATTAGCAACTATTGTATCAATGAAACTCAGGGATTCTTCTCAGCAGATAAGAAATGTATCAACTAAATGTATCAATTTAGAAGCTTTGAAGCTTTGCTCCATGATATACAGAATAGTCATCAGAAGAGTCTTAGGGGGTTATTTATCAGAGGTTGAATTTTAGAGCTATGTGACCTTTTCTTAAACCCTGAATGAACTCACAACTGGAATGGTTTCTAATTGAAGAAAAAACTTGAATGGAAAAAATTTGAATAAAAAAAAAGCTCGAACATCATGAAGGCTATTTACATCTTCAAATGGTTCAAGGGTCCTCTGCCATTCACCCCTACATGACTTCAACAGGTGTATTTGAAATTCAAGCTATTTGCAGGGTCGGGGTATAATAAATATCGCAAAATTCAAATTTTTTTTTTAAATAACTTGAAAATTTTGAATTCTTTGTGGAAAGCGCAACTCGACCCTTTATAAATCTGCCCCTTACTGTAGGTGCTAAGTTTGGAGGGGAAATTGAGTAGCATTTGAAAAGCAAGCAGGGGAGGTCTGTTTTAGATCTAGTCTTAACCAGCGTGTAAGAATCTTTATCCACCATTCAAAATTAAAATGGTTCTGTGGATGTTCAACTAATCATGTGCTGCCTGCACAGCTCAAGGGTCTCCTCTAATCTGAATCTACTTGTTAAATTGCATCAGTTCAGCCACAGCCATCCAGGGGCGATCCTGGCCCCTCCGCCGCCTGAGGCAGCAACAGTTGCTGCTGCCCCCCTCCCCCTGAAATTCACTCTTAAAGTACCAGGAGCAGCATTTTTGCTGCCCCTGGTACCTAGGGGGGCGCTGCCGCCTGAAGCGACAGCCTCAACTCGCCTCATTGGTGAAGCACCCCTGCAGCCATCCAAACTGTCTCGCCTTTCTCATGGAGACTTCCAAGAATGTTTGTTTAAGAAAATTATTATTTATTTGCCAGTTCCCTTGAGAAATCACGCTGCAGTGTGTCCTAGCAAATATTTAAATATTAAAAACAAACAGTATCTCAAATTGCACTCAGAAGATAACTTTTTGTTCATTAAATTTTATTCAATAAATATAAAAGTCGTTCCAATTGATCGCCACCACCAGTTCATGTATATATAGTAACAGTTCATAGTATAATATTTAGTTCAATGTATAATGATGTAATCAACTTATAACAACTGGGATTAATACAAATGTATTCTCTAATGCGGATCATTTTTCAACAACCAGGGAAATCTTTATCCAACTAACTCTGGGAACAATAAGGCTATATAACTCCCTCCAAGACTTTTTAACAGAAATTTATCAATTTGGACAAAAGACTATTCCAACGCAAATCAATTTGGGTTTTTAATGAATTCATTATTCACATAACATAATGCTAATCAATTTCTATCAGATGAATTTATTATACATGAATTGTTACAAGTTGATTAAATTATTATACATTGATTGTCATAAACTATGAACTGTTACTATATATATATATATATATATATATATATATATATATATATATATATATATATATATATATATAGACAAATACAAGAGGTCCTCTGCACTCAACCCATTATCAATATATTTAAGACAAATGTCTCTGTCTTAAATATATTGATAATGGGTTGAGTGCAGAGGACTCTTGTATTTGTCTATATGTATTTTGTGGTCACAGCCTCATTGCATCCCCGCCTAATGTTTTTAAAAATTAGTGGTGAGCACAACTTTCCCTTGTTTGTTGTATGTGTGTGTGCGTGTGTGTGTGTATATGTATGTATATGTATATATATATATATATATATATATATATATATATATATATATGTATATATATGTATGTATGTATATATATATGTGTGTATATATATATATATGTATATACAGTATATATGTATATATATATGTATATATATGTGTATATATATATATATATATATATGTATATGTGTGTGTGTATATGTGTGTGTGTGTGTGTGTGTGTGTGTGTGTGTGTATATAGATAGATAGATAGATAGATAGAGATCTATCTATATAGATAGATCTATCTATATAGATAGATCTATCTATATAGATAGATCTATATATATCTATATATATCTAGATATATATAGATATATATAGATATATATAGATATATATAGATATATATATATATATATATATATATATATATATATATATATATGTGTGGTGGTGATCAATTGGAATGACTTTTATAATTTTTTTTAATAAAAAAAATTTAATGAACTAAAAGTTTACTCAGTGCAATTTGAGATACTGTTTGTTTTAAATATTTATTCTCACTAGTCTCATGCACCGTCAGTTACTTCTGACTAAGTAGACTTTTTTTGAATTACAACAGAGTGCATAGCCATCTCCTTAATAAAATCATATCCTTGTCCTAGCAAATGTCTCAGATGACAGAATTGTGTAGGATGCTTTTGGACCATTGACCTTTATAATTCTTCAGCAAAAAACAAATTGATTTAACCAGGTTTAATCTTTCTTTTCGGCAGTTTGATTGCACCAATACCCTGAATGATCAGATACTGGAGAATGTCACAGTACAGATGGAGCCCACAGAAGGATATGAAGTTATCTGCTGTGTACCTGCTAAAGCCCTATCATACAACCAGCCTGGCATATGCTATACCTTGGTATCTATTCCTCAGGAGGATCCAAATGCATGTATGTATGTCTCTGCTATAAAAGATTGTACATTATTTACCATTACAACACAGAAGAGAGCATTAACACTTGATCAGAAGTGCCCTGTTTGATGGGGGAAACCTAATTCATCATTGTATAAGTTAGGAAAATTACCACTGCAAAATAACATCTTCTTTAGCCTTGTTCTTGGGTTGATTGATCTTGTTTTTCATGCAGATTACTGGGTATGCTTAAAATAGTGATGTCGAGTAGTGCAGTTAATATCTGTGCCTTAGTGCAGACGTATCTGGCCATGTATATTGGTTGCTGTTATATGTTATTTTTTAAAACGACTGCATGAATACCAATACCCATCTTTGCAATGCTGTGTTCATGAGTTAATCCTATATTTGTATTCTTTCAGTGGCATGTACATTCAGTTGCTTGCTGAAATTTACAGTTAAAGATTGTGACCCCAATACCGGTGAATCTGATGAGGAAGGGTATGAGGACGAATATGTGGTAAGAAAATAAATATTACATTGATCACATGTGAGCAAAAAAAAAAAAAAATCCCGTCAGTCAATGATAAATAATGTTGCCATGGTCAGGACAAGTGAGTCAATATGAGGGGCAGCTGAGCCATTAGTTTTGCTGCATGTTTTAATGGGTTTATATAAGGAATTGTTTCTGTTATACTTATACTAATAACACCCTTTGTCTGTTATACAGCTAGAAGACATTGAGGTGACAGTTGCTGATCACATACAGAAAATTCTTAAACCTAACTTCGGTGCAGCGTGGGATGAGGTGGGAGATGAGTTTGATAAAGAAGAAACTTTCAACTTATCTACCATCAAAACATTAGAAGGTCAGTATTTTCATAACCTGCATGGGGCTTACCATATTGCACTTACTTTGAAAACAGGAAATTCTTATTAACAAATTATAGATCCATTTGTGCAGTCTCCTTATCTATGTTTCCTGCATAGGGTAAGTTAAATCTGGTGTAGGAAACTTCAGCATACTAGATGCAGCAGAAATATAGTTCCCATTATCACTACATCAGTTATGTTGCTGTCGGAATTCTGAGAGTAGTAGTAATGTACCATCTCAAGAGCTAATTATGGAAGCTCCAGTACTGGCACTTTCAGGCATAACCCATTTAACTCAAAGAGATGATGGGGTAATGCCTGTCTGCTTTCAGCATTGATTTAAAAGGCAAAAAGGTTTATCTCTATACAGCCTATCGGTGCAGAAATCTCTGTGATGCATGCCTCAGTTTAAAAGATCTGTAGCCGACAATTTTACTAATGCTTGCAATACAGAAGGTGAGCTACCCATAATGCACCAAGTTCCTCTCAAGACCAAGACTGCAACGCACTCGCATTCAGGCCCCAGACTGGCAATCTGTGAGTTCTGGCAAATGCCAGAGGGGCTGCCATAAGATGCCATAGAAAGTCACTATTTAGTGGACTGGTGGGGAGCAGATTAGGCCTCTCTGTACTGGAGTGCCTGGGCCTATTTTGACTCCCAGTCCAGACCTGCTTGCATTACAAGGAAATTCCCTTCAGCGCATGCGCATATCTTATTTGCTGTGAACACGCTTTCTCCCCTGCTGCCGGCTCTCTCTCTTCAATATTCAAATTTATGCCCACCCTCCATGCAAGCTGGCCAATCGGAAAGGTTAATGGGCGTTATCAGGCTTGTGCTGTAGCTCGGACGTACTTATCTGGATTCCTGCTGCTCTCGCAGAGATAGAAAACTGCAGGCGGTAGCTTCAATATACTTTAGTATGTTGTGTTACAAAAAATAGGATTTTTTAAAACTCACCGTTAAATCGGTTTCTCTGTAGTCGATAGGGGGACACAGGGATGCTAGGGGTTAAGCTCCACCCTCTAGGAGGCAGGACATTTAGAACTAAATTAGAGGGGGCGTGTCCGGGACGCCGGGTTAACCCCACACTGCCATAATCCCTCAGTTTGTACCAAAGAGACTGCTGAAAAAAGGTATTATTGTAACGTAAAACTTGCAGAACTGGTAATTCAGGAAAACATTTCCCATGGACCAACATGGTCAACTTCGTTCATGGTCGGGAAGCCTTGTGTCCCCCTATCGACTTCAGAAAAACAGATTTAACAGCGAGTAGCAAAAAATCCTGTTTTCTCTGTCATCTCAGGAGGACACGGGGACTTTAGGGGATTTAACAAAGCAGTCCCAGAACAGCAGGGCGGGAGCGAATAGATTATGACGCGTTACTGCACTACAGAGTGCAGTACCTTCCGGCCAAAGGAGGCTTCGGCAGAGGAAAACGTGTCTAGGCTGTAAAATGTTGTAAAGGTATGTACTGAGGACCAGGTGGCTGCTCGGCAGATCTGATCCAAGAGTTGCGCCAAGCCCAAGACACTCCTAACGACCTTGTAGAGTGTGCTCGAACCTTCTCTGGGTGCGACTTTTCCTTGGCTAGGTAAGCCTGATGGATTGTTTCTCTGATCCACCATGCTATGGAAGCCTAGGGTCCGTTGGGATGACGAATAGGGCTTGAGAGCGTCTGAAAGGTTTGGATCGTTCCAGATACCAGCAAAAAGCCCTCACCACATCCAGACTGTGAAGTCGCTGTTCCTTTTCGTTTTTCGGTCCTGGACAAAGCAATGGAAACACAATTTCTTGTTTGATATGGAAGGAGGATACGACCTTTGGGAGAAAGGATGATACTGTGCGCAGTACTGCCTTATCCTTGTGGAAGACCAGAAGAACTTCGAGGACTAAGTTGAGATCCCACCCCGGAATTGGGGGTCGGAATGGTGGAACGATGCTCACTACTGTAAG
Organism: Xenopus laevis; assembly: GCF_017654675.1. Lineage (NCBI taxonomy): Eukaryota > Metazoa > Chordata > Amphibia > Anura > Pipidae > Xenopus > Xenopus laevis. Next base: position 135,804,388 of record NC_054377.1, on the reverse strand, counting down.
AAAGTACGGATGGAGTTGTCCATCGCCAGCCGTGATTGATATAGGACTGATAAAGCTGATACTTGTACTTTTAAGGAACTTAACTTCAGACCTAACTGAAGTCCTCTCTGAAGGAAGGACAGAATTCTTGGAATGTTGTAATCCAGGAAATTTAATCCCGTTTCTCTGCACCAGTTTCAGTAACTCTGCCAGACTCTGTGGTAAGCTCTGGATGATGTGGGTTTGTGAGACTTTAAGCATTGTGGCGATGACCTCTTCAGCTATGCCGTCTGCAAATAGATGCTTCAACAACCATCCCGTCAAAGCTAAGAGTCCCAGGTTGTGGTGAAGTATGGGACCCTGCTGTAGGAGATCATCCCTGGGTGTGAGTTATGGCTATCTCCTGAAGATCTGAAAACCAGGTTCTCCTGGGCCAATACAGGGCTATCACGATTACTGTGATGTTCGACTGTCTGATTTTCTTCAGCACCCGAGGCAGCATGGGAAGAGGAGGAAAAACGTAGGCTAGGTTGAACTGCCAGCATTGCGTCATGGCATCCACTCCCATCGCCGCTGGATCCCGATAACGATCAAAGAAGTTGTTCACCTTGCGGTTGGTTCTGGATGCCATCAGATCGATCTGGGGAAGTCCCCAACATCTCACCAACTCTGCAAATGCCTCCAGGTGAAGTTCCCATTCTCCCGGATCCAGTTGGTTCCGGCTGAGGAAATCTGCCTTTGTGTTGGATACTCCCGGAATGTGGATGGCTGATTGCACTGAGCTCCGCACAGCTGAGAATCTGTTGTACCTCCTGAAGGGCCAGCTTGCTGCGAGTTCCTCCTTGTCTGTTTATGTTCGCGACTGTGGTGGAGTTGTCGCTTTGCACTCGGACTGACTTGGTTTGAAGGTAAGGAGACCCATGAAGAAGTGCTAGTCTTACCTCCCTGAAGCTCTAGTATGTTTATAGATAACTTGGACCCCTTGAGAGACCATGGACCTTGTACAGATAGGTTGTTCCATGTTGCTCCCCAACCTAGGAGACTTGCGTCTGTCGTTATTACAGTCCAGTCCGGCATGGCCCAGGATTGTCCCACGGATAGCTTTTCGTGGCATCTCCACCAGAAGAGCGATTCTTTTGTTGCGTGCTGAAGAGTAAGCTTTTAAGAGAGAGGACCTCCTTTCCACCCTGAAAGGATGTTCGCTTGTAGTGGCTGTAAGTGTATTTGTGCAAATGTGACCGCCTCGATGGCGGAGACCATCAGTCCGAGGACCCTCATTGCTAGTTTAACAGTAGTTCGTAGATTAGAGTAGGAGACTGACTTGTCTCTTATCTTTGTCTGCTTGTCTAGGGGCAAGGTTACTTGTTGTGTTAGAGTGTTGATCTCGAGGCCCAGGAATATCATCTGGTGGCTGGGTATTAAGCTGGATTTGTCCCAGTTGATCGTCCAGCTGAACTCCTGAAGCAGTATTATGGCCTGCTGCATGTGCTGTCTGCTTTTCTGTTCCATCCTGGCCTTGATGAGAAGATTGTCCAGGTAGGGTGTTACTCAAATCCCTTGGAGTCTCATCGTTGCTGCGGTCACTGCCAAGAGGTTGGTGAAGACTCTGGGGGCTGACGAGAGACCGAACGGGATCACTACAAATTGGAAATCGAGATTCTTGAAGGTGAACCTCAGAAAACGATGATGGGGAGGCCATATCGGTACATTCAGGTACGCATCCTTGATATCTAGGGACATCATGAATAGTCCTGGTTCCATCCCTCTGATCAATGACCGCAGTGATTGCATCTTGAATCGTACAGACCGAATGTGCTTGTTGAGGAATTTGAGGTCCAGCACTGGTTTTAATGATTCGTCCCTCTTTGGGACTAGGAACAGATTGGAGTAATACCCGGAGAATGTCTCCGACAGGGGCACTGGCATGATAACTCCATTCCGCTCCATGTTGGCAATGCAGTCGAGAAAAGCTTGAGCTTTTTTGTGGTTGGACGGTACTCTGGACATGGACTCTGGATGGTAACCTTCGGAGATGATTTCTTGACCCAGGCGTCTGATGAATATTGGTTCCCCAACTCTCGGAATCGCAGCAGTCTGCCCCTTATTGGTTGCTGAGATTCCGGAGGGGGTGCCCCGTCAGCCTGAAGCTGGTTTGTCGTTGGAGGGCTTGTTGTGAAACTTGTTGTTTTTCCACGACGTGCGACCCTTGTCGCCTGTGTTCGAGCGGAATTGGGAACGCTGCGGGGAGTTGTTTTCGTCCTTGGGGACAAAAAAACTTTCCTCGTCTCACTGAGGGCGTGGATCAATTTTTGCTCTGAGGAAGGAACATACTCTTTCCCCCTGTAGCCTGCCAGATTATCTTTTCCAGTTCCTCAAGAAAGAGACGTTGTCCCTTGAAAGGTAACGAAGTTAAAGACTTTTTTGAACTTTTGCCGTTTGCGTGATCTTTAGTACCTCCGTCACACCATTGATAATATTGTCAATGTCATGTTGAACATCTCTACCCCTGGGCTCATCCTCATTATCTTCTTCTGCTCCTGAGGAGAAATCTGATGGCGCCTGGAACGCATATCGGTGATGCGTTCCACTGGCGGCGCGAAGACTCTGGGGCAGTAAGAGGGACCCTGTCCCTAGCGGCTGAGACAGGAGCACCGCCTCCTGTATCAACTTGTGAGGGATGTCGGAAGGGAGGCACCTCCTCTTGAATGGAGAAGAGAGAGGGAGGGAAGCAGGTAGGGAAAGGTATGCACATTACTCTTCTGGCCCGCACAGTCAGTAATGAAGCCTCTGAGCTGGAGAGAGCAACCCGGTGCGTGAGATACAAACGACCAGCTAAGCTATACTCACGATTCGGACTCAGGAATTTCTAGTCGGTCAGTATAGCCTGGATGGCTAGGGAGGTGACCACGGTGGCTGTTCCCACGAAGGAGGATCACCCTGAAAGGTACAGTTATCCCTGTCCCTGGGTATCCCATCTTTTGTCCAGAAATCTTTTTGTCTCAGTGGGACAAGGGATGTCCCTCCTACTAGTAAGCATGACACTTAAAAACTGAGGGATTATGTGGGGTTAACCCGGAGTCCCGGACATGCCCCATCTAATTTAGTTCTAAGTGTCCTGCCTCCTAGAGGGTGGAGCTTAACCCCTAGAGTCCTGAGACGACAGAGAAAGTAATCCTGACCGAGGCTTATCTGGTGAAGAAGCAGCCTCCACCGATGCTTCCTAATCATAAATAATATAGTCAGGACACTATAAGGATTGCAGCACAGTTTCAAGAGGGATGTTGGTGACGAATTAGAAACACAGAAACTATACATCTGCTTTTAATAATATAATCGATAAACTATTCCACGGAAGGTTAAGAGAAACCTTGTAGTGATTCTTTATTAAGAGGGCAGTGCCCGCTTCCGATGCTCGTCCACCACATCTATTGTTAGGCTCTGTCAATATTGATGCATGTTCAAAAAATCAGCAACGACGTAGTTGGTGACGTGCACCAGCCCAAAACGGTGGACGCGTACATCAAATGAAGCGATACCATGCACACAGGGATTGTAAAGAACAGAGAAGGCATTTCTAAAAAGAAAAAAAAAATAAAAAATTAGTGATTGAGGAGGGGGGAAAGTGCACTTTACAATGATGTAGTGAGAAAAAACTGAGTTTCCTTGTCCTTTAATCTTAGTAATTGCCTGTAGTGTCTAATAATATATTTTACTTCTGAACAGAGGCCGTTGGCAATGTTGTAAAGTTCCTGGGAATGCAGCCCTGCGAGAGATCAGATAAAGTGCCAGAAAACAAGAATGCACATAGTCTCTACCTAGCAGGTAAGACAAACTTGTATTGTACAATAAGATGGGCATCTAGTTCTAGGGATTATTCATAGAGGAATTGTTACCTCTTGCTTCATTTGTAATTTATTGCAATTAAACACTATTGGCTGTAGATGGTCTCAAGAGTGTGTCCTGCAGTGTAGGCAGTTTTGTTTATAGGGTCTTGATTGAACAGCACTATCACTGTGTTGCGGGCTGCAGATGTAACAGCTGAATTTGCAGGATTATAGTCGGATGGAAGAGCTCAAAAACATATATTTTTCATTAATATCAGGCCAACACAGGCACCATGGGATTGGGTTTTCTAATAATATTTACAGTACAGGTATGGGACCTGTTATCCAGAATGTTTAGGACCTGGTGTTCCCGATAACAGATCTTTCTGTAATTTGGATCTTCATACCTTGAGTCTGCTAGAAAATCATGTAAACGTTAAATAAACCCAATAGGCTATTTTTTTCTTCCAATAAGGATTAATTATATCTTAGTTGGGATCAAGTACAAGGTATTGTTTTATTATTACAGAGAGAAAGGAAATCATTTAAACAAAATTTGGATTCTTTGGATAAAATGGAGTCTATGGGAGATGGACTTTCAGTAACTTGGAGCTTTCTGGATAATGGTCTTCCGAGTAACGGATCTTATACCTGTATAACATTTTACACTGTGTCCTATCTGCATGTAGAAATTGCATCCCTGCAGCAAATCAGCTGAGGACAAATTTAAAAAATGAGTATTGATTAAAATCAAGTATTGCATTCCATACGCTACTTTCCTGCACATCATTGTATATTTGTAGTACAGACTGGCGTAACTAATATAGTAATAAATAAATATACATACCGGTATACACATTAAAAGGCAAATGCACTGGGGATTGGCAATATGTTAGGCCCCTCCTAGTGAGAGAGGTGCCATTCTCCTGGGAAGAAAACGAAGCAATTCACTGATGGTGTTTACTCCCCACCACAACAGTGAATTCAGCTTTCTTTTAATTTAAGTGTTACATTAAAGGGGTTGTTCACCTGCCAAACACTATTTTTAAGTTCAGTTGTTTTTCCGTCTTTTATTTTTTACAAAATTGAAGTATAAAGTTGAATGTCCCTGTCTCTGGTGTTTCAGTCTGGCAGCTCAGTGATTCAGGTGCAGATTCTGAACTGTTACAATTTGCTCCATTAGTTGATACATTTCTCAGCAGCATCTGTGGAATATAAGCAATTATTATATCAATTCTAACAGCTGCCTTTAATGAAACTCTGGGATTCGGATCCGAAGAGCGACCGATAAAAAAATATATCAACTGTGGGGGTTATTTACTAAACTCTTTTTTTTTTTCTGGTCGAAGTTTTTTGAAAAAAACCTGAAATCCGAAAAAATTGTATGATTCACGTTTTCTCTCTATATTGCGTCTTTTCTGGACCCAATTTTTTAAAGTTATTTCATTGATAAATAAGATACAATCGTGGATGGGTGTTTGGTTGAGCTCGGTTTAATTAAAATATGATAAATTCTAGTTTTAGTAATAGTATCAAGATCCGAAAATATTTTATTTTCTGAAATCTACGCGAACCAAATCTGTACGGGTTATTTCCCCTTGTTTATCAATACTTTTTCCTGAAAATTTCCTGTGCAGGGAAAAAAATCTAAAAAAATGATGAAAAATTCAAATCATTGTTCGTATTTTCCACCATAAAATCTTCGGATTATTGCACGAAACCCAGTGCAGATCAGGATATCTTCAGGACTTTTCCCATGGACTTTGATAAAACCTCGGCAGGTCTGAGATGCCGGAATAATAAATCCTGAAAAATCTGAGGGTTTTTTTTCCCACAAAAAAAATTCAATTTATAGTAAAAAAAAAAAAACTAAAATTTTTCTAATTTTTGGCATTTGGACTTTAATACCTAACACCCTAAATGTATCATTTCAGAACAGTTTACAGAATTGGTGATCCCTTCCCCCCGAGCTGCTTTAGAAAGATATAATAAGATGAAAAATGAATAAACTTCAATTTTAGCAAAACGATTACAAATAGAAATTGGAGAGTAATTGGCGAAAAGCCTATCTGAATCGAACTGAACTGAGAAAACGTTTTGTGGAAGGTGAACAACCCCTTAAGGGTAAGGGCGGACCGGCAGATTCGGGTAGATTAGTCGCCCTGGCGACAAATCGCCTCTTCTTCAGGGCTTCGTTTTCCAAAGTCGCCCAGAGTTTCCTCATAAGGCAACTTGGGGCGACTTCGGAAAAGAAGCACCGCAAGTGCGATCCCGCTGGCAATTTTTCATTATAGCCGGCGGGAATGTAGGGGAAGGCAGTTCAGGGAGATTGTCGCCCTGAAGAAGAGGTGATCTGTTGCCGGGGCGACTAATCTGCCCTGTAGAGTTTTCAATCTGAATTCCCTTTCATGTCGGCCCCAAAGCCTAATGATTTACTTGCACAAGAAAAGTGGGAAGATGAAAAAAAAAAAAAGCCAACAAATACCTATGATTATACTATCCCTATCCTCTTTTCTCGCTCACTTATCTGAATTTAAATCCCATAACAGGATCTTGAGTTGTCTGACATTTGTTGCTTACGCTTTTTCACTGGATTATGTAGTTCTAAATTCTACAGTATTTCAAGTTAACTGTGCCAGTTTGCGTCAAGGCATACTAATTAAATTACTACTTCCGTGGCAGCTTTGGTAACGACGAGGGATTAGTCATGAACGCCTAACACTGCATTGACGCAAAGCACTCGTTCAGCCAAATATGAGTCACACTCGTAATGTGTAGCTAAGGGATTAAAGCAATTATTTGTTTATTTCTGCTACTTAAGTATATTGAAGCTTTTACTTTCTTCAGTGGCATGGTCATCGCTTTTTTGAGTTGGCTAGATTACAGTGTTAAAAATATAGAGAATATTGGGCATAAGTAAACCTTAAAAATAAGTGAATGTAAAATTGATGAGTGCTATTCTAAGCACTTTTGCAATGTACATTCATTATTTATTCTTCATTCCAAGATATTAAAGGATACATGTACTGTTCAAGGGTAAATATCGCGAAAATGTAATATTAGCTTCAGCATACTGAAATAAGAAACTTTCTAAATACAATCAACATTCTGTACCGTTTCTGAAATAATCAAGTTAATCTTCACTATTCTTCTCTCAGCATCTGTTTCTCTTCATTCTGTTTTCATTCAGGAGTTGCGTGTCAGATGAATGATCCAATATATCTTATAAGGGGGCTCCTTTTACCTAGAAGATGTATTTGAGCTCACTTGGAAATCACCAGAAATCCTGTCTTTCTACATGCAGAATTTGTGCAAAAGGCAGTTCTTTTATTAGATTTTGTTTGTACTGGAATCAGTTATTTGAGTGAGCTCTAATTCATCTGCTAGGAAAGGAAGCCTCCCTATAAGATATATTGGATCATTCATCTGACACCCAACTGCTACATGAAGACAGAATGAAGAGAAACCGATACTGAGAGAGGAATAGTGAATAAAAACTTTATTATTTCAGAAACAATGCAGAATTTTTAATTGATTTTATTTAGAAAGTTTCTTATTTCAGTATGAGGAAGCTTTTATTAAAATTTCTTTTTTACGATGGTTCCCCTTTAAGAATAAATAAATAATGAATGAACATTGCAAAAGTGCTTAGAATAGAACTCTCATGAATTTTACATTCACTTATTTTTAAGGATTACTTATCCTATAAGCATACGTAGCACCCTTTTTTTTATTTCAAATACAAAGTAAACACAATTCTCTGTCACTACAAAGTGAAATAAGATGTATATCATTAGTTTATTGTCACTCTTCAGCAGCATTTATCCTATTCTGTTTGTGGAATTGCAACATAATCCACTGTATGTTTTCCAGGTGTGTTTCGTGGAGGGCACGACATCTTGGTACGAGCCAAACTGGTCCTCACAGACACTGTTACAATGCAGGTTACTGCTCGGAGCAAGGACGAGTTTCCAGTCGATGTCATCATGGCCTCCGTGGGCTAAATGTGATTTTTTTTTTTACTTGTACACTACAGTCTGTAAAGGGATTTATACATTTTTTAGGTCTGATCATAGATCAACGAATCGCAGCCAGAGGGTGCCTTGAAAACATGGAAACACCTGGAACGCGTGCTTGGTGCAACTTCTGGAAATAGTCATGTCAGATTTTGTTCTTTCCATTCTTTTTTTTTTTTGTTTTGCTACAGAATTGTGCAGTAATCATTTAAATGTAAAACCATTAAGAGCCAATTCTATTACCCATTACTATCTGAAGGGAAAAAAATAAACTATATTTCATGTAAATACTCACAACGTGTTGCTTTTACATAGTTACATTTTGAAAACTGACTGCCCACTTTTTTGATGTAATTCTATACAAAGAAATTTAAGTTATGGGTGAAATTATAAGAATATTCGCTAAAAATGAACCATTTTCTCTGTATGAGTAACAAATATTATAAAGTGCACGTCTTTAGTTTTTTTTTTTTTTTACTGATGACATGGTAAACAAATCTCGGGATGAATTTTTGGTAAAATGTGTTTGATACCATTATATTACACTTTTTGGTGTCAAACATCCTCCTTATGCTCATGCGGAAATGAATTATAGAAAATCTGAAAAAAATCCTTTATCTTGGATATTCTGCTCTTTTAAAGGGTTCTGCTAGTCCCTGTCCTTGATGAATTTCTTATTAAAGGTATAATCACTGGGGCCAATGTTAGGCACTAGTGACGGGCAAATTTGCGTTAAATTTCCACATTTCACTGCCGGTGAATAAATGTGTGAAATTGCCACGAAAATTTGTGATTTTTGCCACAAAAAAGGTTTTATGGATGCCAATTGATGCTGTCGGATTTATGCTCCTATAGTCCTCCAGGGATATAAGATTCTCAGCCACAATGAGTAAGTCCCTCTTGGATTTAAATAAATACTTACTCAAATCATCGAGCCTGGCCCCGAAGTTCCCCCTGGGCCTGACTTGAACCAAACAGATTCTCTCAGGAAATTAACCAGACAGCTTTATTTGAGGTATACGTTAATACAGAGTATTACAATACAGAGTATTAAATAATAGCTCACACATCCTGAAAGCTCGTGAGGACGTTGGGGGACAATAAGCAATACAACAGATGACTATTTAACCATTTCTTCTTCCATGGGGCTGATCCAGAGGCATCCAATCATCATTCTTGTTTTAGCATAACTGTGTCACTATTTCCATCTTAGGGACAGACTCACAGTCTCAGTACAATAGCCAAATAAGGTGTAACTACTGTGTCAGCACAGTGTCCAGAATGGTATCTATGCTGTAGTTTCTGAGACGATGTGTCTTACTTGGCCTTGCACTATACTTGTGACATGAGACAACAGATGTATTCCTTGTTCTGTGCAAACATTCTACATTCTAATAACAGAATGGCCTTTAACCTTGAGCTTCTTCTACAACACAGCAATTCTGTAACTAGTGTCATGTTCTATAATCTTTGTTCTTTGATAATAGCCACTTATGGCTTAAATCTTAAAACTCTGATATCTACAGATGCAAATTGACTTTAGTCAACTTCGTGAATATTCCACCTATTTCGTGAATTATGAGGGAAATTCGCAAATTTCGTGGCGATTTGAAACAGGACAAATTCGCCCATCATTATTAGGCTTTCCCCAGTGATTATAATCCCTTACCTGATACCCAGGCCAGTGCTCCTGTTAGTGGAAATCTGAACCTACCTGAAATATTTCTGTAGAAGCTCCTTGCCCTCCATCTTTTTCAGCTTTTTCTATCTTCTCTTTATTCTGGTCCAGCCAGGCTCATGCATAGTAAAGTGAAAAGCCCACTTTTTAACTCTACTGTACTTGCAGCTGCCCAGGCCCAGAGAAAATAAGACAAAAGAGGAAGAAGAATGTGGCAAATGAGCTTCTCCAGAAATACCTCAGGCAGCAGTTAAAGTCTGTGCACAACCCTTCTTTTATTTAGACACACAGAACTACTGGTCACAGCTACAAAATAGACAATAGGGATCATTTGGCTTTGCTAATATGTAGAGGCAATTCTTAGTCTATGGCAGGGCATTTTGTAGCCACAGCAAGCTATGGAGGTACTAGTAGCAGCTACAAAATGCCCAAAAATACCCTGCCAATGACAGTACTGAGAATTTGCTCTGCTAAAATACATGTAGTGTCTTAGCAAAGGCAATTCCCTCTCAGTTCTTGGTATTTCTCACACCCTCTGTCCATCTCCGTTCTTGCTCCGTCTTCCGCCGCCAACCCTCCATAAACTCCGGTCTCACTCCCTCTGCTCTTCCCACCCTCTGTGCCTCTCAGATCTCACTTCACCTGCTTCTCCCAGCGTCCATTAATCAGTCTCCAGTCTCACTCCTTCTGACCCTCCCACCCTGGTTCCCTCTCTGGTGTAGCTTTGCCTGTTGCCCCAATACGGAAACAATTTTAGGACATCATTAGCCAAAGTCTTTCTGAGTGATGCGATCTCCTAAGTACGCAGAATGCAGCTTCTCCTGATATGTTCCTCACCTGTCCGAACAGGCTCTATTCACTCCTCCGTCACATTACTCAGCCATCACTTCTCAGCTATCCTACTTCCCCCTCCCCACTCAGCCTTCCTCCCTCATTCTTAAAAGGAGAAGGAAAGCCCCAGGGCGCAAAACCCCTCCCCCCCTCCCCTGTGTTGCCCCCCCTCCCTCCTCCCCCCTGGCCTACCTGTCCCCCTGGGCAAATGCCCCTAACTTGTTACTCACCCCTCTGCGCAGGTCCTGTCCACGGAGTTCACAGTCGCCATCTTCTCCCACGCGCGTCTTCTTCCTGCTCTGACCGGCGTCTTCTGGCGCATGCGCAGTAGGAACAGGTACCGGTACAGCTCTATTGCGCATACGCCGAATGTCACGAAGTTTTCCGATTTCACTTCGTGACATTCGGCGCATGCGCAATAGAGCTGTGATGAAAATATCATGTATTGTTGCCCTACACTGGTAAAACTGCTGTGTTTGCTTCAGAAACACTACTATAGTTCATATAAACAGGTGCTGTGAAGCAATGGTGGAAATTGAAAAAAGGCTATATGGCAAAGGTTAAATAGTGGATAACAGATAAAACTATTATGTTCTACTGAGCGTATCAGCTATCTGCTGTGTAACCTTTAAGCCTTTTCTCCTTTGAATGGCTGTCCCCATTGCTACACAGCAGCTGATTTATATAAACAATAGTAGTGTTTCACAGCAGTTTTACCAGTGCAGGGCAACACTGTATTATATTTGTATTACTGTTCCTATACCCCCTCTCCTTCGTACAATGGTTTCCATATCCCCACCATAAGTCAATCTCCCTCTTGCTCCCTCTGAGACTCTCTCATCCCCTCCCATCCTTGGTGTCTCCTTTCCCCTCCACCACTCTCATTCTGCTGCAATATAAGGGCCAGGATGTCACAGAGGCCAGTCAAAAAAAGGTACATACTGTAGGGACTATAGAGCGACACAAAAATGAAAGTGAAAACAAATGGAACTAAAGGGGAACAGACTGAATTTTTGCACTGTGCATATTAAAATAAATCAAGGCAGATAGCTCCTTGAAGACACTGCACATCTAAACACTATAGATTATAAAGAATAACCTACCGAAATTTATAGATATTGAAGTCACCCCGGAGTTACATGACCTTTATAAAAGCTCTCTGGCTACGGCCTCATGCTTTTATATGGTCACGTATCTCCTCCGTGACTTCTAATATCTGTTCTGTATAAATTACAATAGGGGGTTTATAATCGACTATATATAGAACCTTAGGGTAAGGCCACACTGGGCGTTTTGGGGAGATTTGGTCGCCTGGCGACTAATTGCCTCGTCTTTGCGGCGACCAATCTCCCCAAATGCCTTTCCTTACTCTGCGCCGGCTAAAACGTAAAATCGACGGCGCTAATCACACGCGGCGGTTCGTTTTCCGTAGTTGCGGAAACAATAAAAAAATGAAAACCAATTGTAAATTGTCTCAGAATATCACTCTCTACGTCATACTTAAAGTTAATTTAAGGTGAACAACCCCTTTAAGATGTTCATAGCTACAACCAATCATCAATTTTACTTACCAGTTAGTAAATGAAAGCAAAGAACTCCGTAGTGCAAATCCCCTACGAGTTTATTTTCAGTCTCTGACTCAGCTCTGGTAGAAAAAATAAAGACAGAGCACAGTTAGAACTATGCCATCGATGGAGATGGAGAGGGCCAAAAAAGTTGGCATGTGTCGCAAATTTTTATGACCACACCCATTTTTGTGGTCACACCCCCTGATTATCATGTTCATTTTACAACATTTGGCAGGTTATGAAAGTTTGAACACATTTCTGTGATTTTTTTCAGTTATTACAGTTTTGCTAATGAAGGTGAATTGCCCTCACAGACGACATCTTCTTCCATGCGATCTTCTTCCTGCTGTGAACAGCGTTTTGGCGGATGCGCAGTAGGATCATTTCGCCGGTACGGATCTACTGCGCATGCGCCAAAAGTCATGCGCATGCGCAATAGATCGTACCGGCGAAATGATCCTACTGCGCATGCGCCGTTCAAAGCAGGAAGAAGATCGCGTGGAAGAAGATGTCATCTGTGAACTCCCTGGACTGGACCTGCGCAGAAGGGTAAGTAACAAGTTAGGGGCATTTGCCCAGCGGGACGGGTAGGCCAGGAGGCAGGGTGGGCAACAAACGGGAGGGGGGTGGGGGGTTTGCGCCGACTAGGTTTCCTTCCCCTTTAAATCTGTGAGTCTAATTATATTATATTGTTACAATTACTGAAATTGTTACAAAAGTTTCCAAGCGCACCTGGTGGCTGTTCTGGGCTCTCTGCCAAAAGCCAATTAAGTTAGAAACATTGTTTCCTTTTCTGGCTGTTCAGTGCAGAGAAAAATGGGAATTTCCAGTACAAATGAGGGACTGTCCCTAAAAAACGGGACAGTTGGGAGGTATGTTATGTAGAGAGTGCTATTCTGAGACAATTTGTACTTGCTTTTCATTTTTTATTATTTGTAGTTTTTGAGTGATTTAGCTTTTTATTCAGCTGCTCTCCAGTTTGCAATTTCAGCAGTCTGGTTGCTAGGCTCTAAATTACCCTAGCAACCATGCACAGATATGAATAAGAGACTGGGATATAAATAGCAGAGGCCCTGGACAAAAGGTTGAGTAATGAAAAGTAACAATAAATGTGTAGCTTTACAGGGTATTTGTATTTTTAGATGGGATCAGTGACCCTCATTTGAAAGCTGGAAAGAGTCTAAAGAAGAAGGGGAATAATTAAAAAATGCTTAGAATTAGCCATTCTATAACATACTAAAAGATAATTTAAAGGTGAAGGTGCAGCAGCTTTACACGATCCCCTGTCACTCTCCATCTATTGTGCCGCTTGCCTTCTGTAATCTTTAGACCTAGGAACTATCAGGCTGAGAGTCCTTCCCTGAGTCAAATCTTGGGCTCTTGAACTTCCGGGTTATAGTCACGTGGAGTCTCATCGAAGGTTGTAAACACTGATCACGTGATAGGCTGACAGCGCCAGCTGTTGGCGGGAAGGTTTCTGTGTGGTTAGTGGAAAGTTTCTATAGTAAAAGCTACAGCGCTGAATGAACCGGAAGCCGCAAGAGCCGGGTTGCTTGAGTGATCGGGGGGCGGAGCTTTCATTCCTCTTCTCGCCGCGCTGCTGTCTGAGGTAAAGTATCGGTGTGAGTGTCCTGGCTGAGTACGTGGGTGTTGTGAAGTGGCATTAGAGAAGGCTTACGGCCTCATAGTGTTTCTACCAGTAATGTTTAATTCACGTAATTGACTTAATAGTTATAAATATTCAGGTAAAACGAGTGGGTGTTGCTTATGTGGCAGCAAATATATTTGTATTATTGTGAGGGAGAGCTGCTGACAAACAAACAAACACTCCAGCAGTTATGGGACGTGTTATTTGTATTCATTGGCACTTGCTGGGTTTTCTGCCTGGTGAGGGGTCGTTGTTTAATCTGGATTGTCGCACTTTAAGGCTACTGAGAGCATTTAAACATTAAATTTGGATTTATTCATATTAGGGGCTGCTGCTTTCCCTCCTCAAACCCCCCCCCCCTCCATACTTGCCTCAGCCGAGCTTGTGCCAGTTCAAGGAGGCCTCATATCTAGTGAATGCAATTGATGGCTGCGGTCGACTGTATAGAAATGGCACCTTATAATAAGGCCTGGAACTGAAATGAAATATTAAAGGCTGCTGGTTATAGTGGACCAATGACGGGGACGGTTGCCAGTCTCTTGTGAGAGGAGTTTACATGCCCTGATTTGTATCTGTGGTGCCCCTAGGCCGTACGCCGTCTGCCCGCTACCCCGCTCTTCCTTTCAGTATCTGCACACTTTCTATTCAATTGACTTTACGTGCAGATTTAAAGGAGAAGGAAAGTCATTTTGGGGGTGCCAAAAGCCAGGCACCCCAAGTGATTGTATTTAGTTACCTGACACTATCAGCAGAAGACTGAACCTGCCCAGGATTCTTCCAGCGAGTAACATGGAGAGATCCTCTTCCTACTTCTTTCAGCTTGTGGCTGCGCATATGCAGTAGAGTGAAAAGCCAAACTTTAAAGAAGTCAACCCCTACGTGCAAAAATCCCCCCTCCCCCCCCGGGCAAATGCCCCTAACTTGTTATTCACCCTTCCATGCAGGTCCTCTCCTGCAGAGTTCACAGCAGCCATCTTCTCCCGAGCGTTCTTCTTCCTTCATTCAACTGCGTTTTCTAGCACATGCGCAGTTGGAGGCATTTGCCAGTGCGGATCTACAGCGTATGCTCCGAAAGTCACAAAGTTTCTGAAAAAAGAAATTGGAAACTTTGTGACTTTCGGGCGCATGCGCAGTTGGAGGCATTTGCCGGTACCAAGCTACTGCGCATGCGCCCGGATGTCACGAAGTTTCCAATTTCTTTTTTCAGAAACTCCATGACTTTCGGCGCATGCACAGTAGATCCGCACCGTCAAATGCCCCCACTTTACATGCGCCAGAAAACGCTGTTGAATCCAGGAAGATCGCTCGGGAGAAGATGGCTGCTGTGAACTCTGCAGTAGAGGACCTGCATGGAGGGGTAAATAACAATAACAAGTTTGGGGCATTTGCCCGGGGGGGGGGGCAGGTAGGCCGGGAGGGAGGGGTACCTACACAGGGAAGAGGGGGGAAATTTTGCACGTAGGGGTTGACTTCTCCTTTAAAGGACAAGGAAAGTTAAACTAAAGAAGTAGCTAGAAATGTTGTACATTATGTTTTGGGCTTCTGTGCCAGCCCCAGACAACCAAAGCCCTAAAGCAGGGAAGATCTGTGCCTCCAAAGATGCCCCAGTAGCTCCCCATCTTCTTTTCTGCTGATTCATTGCACATGCTCTGTGCTGCTGTCACTTACTGAGCTTAGGGACCCACTCACAATATACAGTACACATAGAATAGAAATGTCACAATATAAGGCTGATTAGTAATTAATACAGATAATTACTACATGGCAGCACAGAAACCAGTGCAATTAGCATCAGAATTTAATAATCAGCCCTGTAGCATCAGCTTATATGACAGGCCAACCTAATTTTCTGCTTGATAATCTGCGACGACCCCTAAGTTTAGCTTCTCAACAGTTGCTCAGAGCTTGCATTTCCAAGATGGTGACCCCCTGTGACAAGTCCTGGATCATTGCTGCTATTGACAACTTGAAACTTTAGGCTGGTGCAATAAGTTCAGTATATAAAACATTGCATTTTTAGGATTTAGTTCTCCCTTAATGAAAAAGCCTGCTATTTCATTCTACTGTGTATGTGTTGTGTGCAGGTGAGTGTCAGGCAAGTAAATACAATCACTTGGGTGTGCCAAAAGTTAGTATAAAATTTTGGCACACCGGAATTTCTTTCCTTCTTTAAAGAATTTTTTGAAAACCTCCTGGGCTTCCCCCAGTATGTGCAGCAGGTAGGGAGCAGATGCATTTGGACAGCATGCCACCCCTTAATTTGTGCCACCCAGCCTTTGTGACCTGCATGCAAATTCAGACCTGGGAGTCCACATGCAATTTGCTGCAATTTCTCAACATGAAGTTGTCGTCTCTCATAGTATTTGCTTCTGTGAGCACTTATGGTTGCCACCTTCTCTGAAAAAACAGCCCTACTATCATTGCTCTATTAATACCATTGGCATTAAAAGTAATTTATACCAGCCAGGTGGTTGCATATAACTACGTCTCCTTTTTAGTGGGCAACATACAGATTTTCAGGAAAGCAGAGTGACCTCAAGTCCCAGAATACAACACTTCAACACGGAACAAGGTGAGGGAGAGGATGAATGACCCTGCCTTGCTGTCATAGAACAGGTTTTACACAAATCAGTTGGAATTTGCATTTCTCTAAATACACTGTATGGTCCTACTGGCTTCTGTTAAAGGAGAAGGAAACCCTCAGGGCGCTAAACCCCTCCCCCCCTCCCCTGTGCTGCCCCCCCTCCCTCCTCCCCCCTGGCCTACCTGTCCCCCTGGGCAAATGCCCCTAACTTTTTACTCACCCCTCTGCGCAGGTCCTGTCCACGGAGTACGCAGTCGCCATCTTCTCCCACGCGCGTCTTCTTCCTGCTCTGATCGGAGTTTTCTGGCGCATGCGCAGTAGGAACAGGTACCGGTACGGCTCTACTGCGCATGCGCCGAATGTCACGAAGTGAAATCGGAAAACTTCGTGACATTCGGCGCATGCGCAGTAGAGCCGTACCGTACCTGTTCCTACTGCGCATGCGCCAGAAAACGCCGATCAGAGCAGGAAGAAGACGCGCGTGGGAGAAGATGGCGACTGCGTACTCCGTGGACAGGACCTGCGCAGAGGGGTGAGTAAAAAGTTAGGGGCATTTGCCCAGGGGGACAGGTAGGCCAGGGGGGAGGAGGGAGGGGGGCAGCACAGGGGAGGGGGGGAGGGGTTTAGCGCCCTGGGGGTTTCCTTCTCCTTTAAGAGTTTTATCTTTATTAGAGAGAGTATGGTGCATGTGGGAGAGGATCAGGAGACTGCAAATAAGTGTTTGACGATACTGCTGGCAAAAATACTACCCTGTGAAAAACACTGGCTTTTCACCTCAGTTTCACTGAGCAGTAACATACTAATAATTCATACTACGCTACTTTTCTGCCATCATAACAGAATGTGTGGACGCACAGCATGCACTCTAGCACCTGATGACGTGAGTAAAGCTTGTTCATATCAAGACAAACAAGGAAGGCAAAAATGTCCTAAGTGGAGGGATGGTGACACAGATAAATACCAGCCATCCTATAACAAGAGTCCCCAGTCAAACAATCCAGTTCTTCTGTCTTTAAAGCATTTCCAGAAGGTAAGAATAAAGATACATTTCTTCAGCTGAAGGGTTTTTGAAAATTATCCTCCACATGAACTAGGAAACCTGTGATAGAAGGTAATGTCTTCCAGAGAGGCAGATAACGTTGCTGATCAAATTTTAAAAAACTAAAATTATTTATGCACATTTTTTTAAAAAATTTTTGGTAACTTTCATTGAGATTGGTAAAAGTTTAGTAATATGACTCTTGACATGGAGTCCATGTAGACTCAACTTATTTTGCTCATAGTAGCTCACATTTGCAAAACTTTGCTTGCAGTCATGATGTGTTTTTATTAGCTACTGAAATTACTCAAGGAGCAATGGACTGGAAACCTCATATTTATAACTGAAACCCTCTGGCAGAAAATGAAAACAAAAGAACAACAAAAAAAAGCACTGTAACAATTTAGACTGAAACTATAATTGCAATGCTTCCGCTCGCTCAGTGGTTTGCACTTCTGTGAGTCTTAAAGCTATTGAAAATTATGAATGTCTTTGCTTTTTGTTTTTATTTCTGAAACAAAAAAAAAGGATGCAGATTCTTCTGAGCGAGTCCTTGCTGCGATGCGCTGGGGCCTTATCCCTTCGTGGTTCAACGAGTTGGACCCATCAAAAATGCAGTACAAAACAAACAACTGTCGGAGTGATACTATCACAGAAAAAGCTTTATATAAGGTATGTTTTGTAATGTAGTGTGTTCATACTCTGTAGCCCATGTCCTTACTGCATAATATAACAATAAAAAGATAAATGACCGCCATAAAGAGAGGGTAAGAATAGAAAGGCAATAATTAAAAATGTAAACTACACATTGTATGAAAATATCCGTATCACAGCAGTGGTTTCTAGACTTTGGAGGTTGGATAATTCTAATTTGCTAGAGCTGACCAATTGTACACTTGTCCCTTCCAGTGACATCAGAAATGAGCTGGTTGAGTGCAGTTATATAAATCAGTGCGGTGGGCTGGGTCGGTTTCGGGTTGGGTCATGGTAGGTGCATCACTACTATTGAGAATACTGTGTGATTTGTTACTTTCATCCATTACATCCATTTAGTTTCATCCATTACAAATGATACATTAGTTGCAGATCTTTCTCTGATGCAGCTGAAAAATATATTGACTACTATAGAAAATTTTAACAGATTAAAGGGATAGTGACACATCTCAGGTATTAGCAAAATTTAATTCTTCATCAAAATATGCCTATATGTCCTTCAGACCATTTTCCTCAATGTGACCTCTTTGTATGTAAAGGACCAGTAGCACTAAAAATTCAAAATCTATACCCCTCTAACAATGCATGTGCCCTGTACAATTTTACATATTTCAAGAGCTTTGTGAAAATACCATTAAAAAAGTTCTCTTCCTGTTCTCAACAAAAGGCGATAGTGCGACTTTAGCTGTGCCAGACCCTACGTGTGCGCTCCACAGCAGCTCCCGACAGTACCTCCTCAAACCGGAAACCAGTTGCTGCAGCTTTATGAAGGTTTTTCTAGCCCCTTGTGTTTAAACTCAGTGTGATTTATTGCTGTACGTGCTGCAGGGTAAACAGCGACCCAATTCAGCCATAAATCCAGTCAGTCTGCTCATTCCTTCACCTGCTCGCAGCACAGCAACAAGGAAGTAACGAAGCCTCTCTTCTTCGGAACATAATTTGCAGGGATGTTAAAGAAGAAATCGCAAGCTAACAAGAGGTGAGAAAATCCTTTCTAAAGCTGCAGCAACTGGCTTCCGGCTTGAGGAGGTGATGTCGTGAGCTACTGTGGAGCGCATACGTATGGTCTGGCACAGCTGAAGTCGCCCTATCGCCTATGAGAACAGGAAGAGAACTTTTTTAATGGTATTTTCACAAAGCTCTTGAAATATGTAAAATTGTGCAGGGCAAATGCATTGTTAGAGGGGTATAGAATAGATTTTGAACTTAATAATTTTTTGTGTTACTGGTCCTTTAAGAGAGTGTTGGACTACGACAACACGTTTTTATGGTACCTTGGGGCTTGTCAATCAGAGCTGCAAGGCCAGAAGTTAAATGCTTGACTGACAGGAAGAATCTGGCAGCACAGTTAAATGGTGTTGTGGGCTTATACTACTTAAGTCACACTGGGGGTCAGGGTTTACAGCCTCCTTATCACAGTGCTGCTGCTTCCTTTCATGCTCAGTGACTATACAATAACAATCAAACAGTCTGCTCCTCCACCACGCTGCAAAACTCCTTTTCTGCACTGCTCTGTGTTGCTCATGTTTTTTAATGGTGCTTTTAAATTATTCTGCCTTACTTTATTATATGTGGCCTTTGCGTGCCTGCCTTCCCTGCCAAACAGAATTATCTGTGCCATGACTGCTTGCAAGATTAACCTTTTAACCCCCAGCTCCCAGAGCTGGAGCCTTAGTGCAGGAAAGTCAAGCAAGCAGGAAAGGTATACGCATATATAACCTAGTAAGTGGGAATGAGTTTAAAGCACCACCTAAAACAAACCTGAGCAGTGCGGGGGAGGAGTCAGGAGTAAGTGTGAGATGAGAGGCTGAAAGAAGTAGTACTCGCCCCCTACAGGAAGTAGTATCCTTTTCCATATGAGGATGTGGAGTGTTTCTTAAAACAATATATTTTACTAATTTGTGCGTTTACATTAGTAATTTTGTGTTATTATTGTCATCAAAGTAGAGCTCTAAGCACAAAACTAGAGGTGTCACTATCACTTTAAAGAATCTAAAGCACTAGTCTGCTTTGAATAAGGAGAGTGGATGAAGTTAAGTATATGAACAATTTAAATCTGCTTTCTCATTCTTGGGGTCACAGAAACAATTACATCTGTTTATGGCCACATAAAATCTCCAGAACAAACATATACAACCAACAGTCCTCAATTTTGTCATCTCTGATCTAAAGCTATGCTAGAAATTAAATGTGGGGTCAAGTTAATTTTCCATTTTTAAGGTTTGCAGCAGTTATTTGCTTGTACTGTTTGTTTGTATAAGTGCTCATGCATGTCTGTGAATTTTGAAGTCCATTAGATTGCTGCCATTTTGTTTTTGTAAATAAGACAAATTCATCATCATGTTTATATTTCTCTGAAGTTTATATGCCACAAGGAAAGCATCTAATCTACAAATGTGTATATTCTTTTTTTTACATATTTACATTCAGAACTTCCACATTAAAACATAAACAGTCTAATATTTTCTTTATAAGGCTCCTCTATTTAAAGGGAGACGCTGTGTTGTCCTTGCCGATGGATTTTATGAATGGAAGAGGCAGGATGGTGAAAAGCAGCCTTACTACATATATTTTCCACAGATCAAATCAGAAAAGGTATTTTGTTTCTCTAATATTTGGAAATGCTAATAAGCCACACTGTCACACTAATCATGAAAAATAGTATATTCCCATTGAAGTGGTATCCTAATTGTTTTTATAGTGTTCAGCTAAGATGTTTTAGTTTAATTTAACATTTCATCCCATCTTGATGGCCCTTCAGAGCTATGTGGAAGGGAGAAGGTAACATTTTTTTTCAGATAGTGGGTGGAATGTAGTAGGGGTAAAAACAACCCAGCCATTTGTACTTAAATGAAATCAAAAAAGGCAAACCATCTTTTTAATACTAGTCCTATATATTTTGGTTTATATAGGTGTATATTTTGGATGATGTAATAAAAAAACACAGGTTTAGGAACCCACAATAACCAATCTGTTGTGCAAGTGCATCTGCTCCACTAGGCAGTTACTGTTCAAGTCAGTGGAGAGTTGTTCTAAGCCTTTTGTCGACCATCCACAGTTATTAATTGTTCAGATCACAAAACTCCTGGAATTTATATAAAACTGTGTTAAAGGGCAGTCTAAAATAGAATAATGTTAGAAATGCTGTATTTTCTATACTAAATATAAACATGAACTTACTGCACCAGGAGCCAAACAAATGATTTATGCTTTCAAAGTTGGCAAATGGGGGCTGTCACCTTGTAACTTTGTTAAACATCTTTGCAATACCAAGACTACACACATGCTCAGTGTGGTCGGGGTTTCAGTTGGGAGTTAAGCTTAGGGATCGTCATAAATTATCAAAACAGCACAAGTCAAATAATATCTGCCATAGAAGCCAATACAGCAAGACTGATTAATAATCAGAACATATAGACTGCACTGGGTCTGTGGATACAAATCTCCACAGTTGTTACAGGGAAATATACAAAGCTGCTCGAGTTACTTTTTCTTTACTTTTAGTTTTCTGAAGAACAGGACATGATGGACTGGAATGGCCAGAGACTACTTACCATGGCTGGACTGTTTGATTGTTGGGAACCTCCCAGTGGAGGCGAACCCTTATACTCCTATACTGTTATCACAGTTGATTCTTCCAAAACAATGAACTGCATACATGACAGGTAAAAAGTTAAATTCGTTATCAAAACCACAATGCCCTTCATTAACATTTTGGTATTTGGGGAGGCTTTCAAAATGTGTTTGTTGTAGACTGGTGAAATTTTAACATGTGACCTTCAAACTGTTGCTAAAATACTGGTAAGCTGAAGATGCAGAGACTTGTGATGAACTTGCTCAAGTAGTACATTTCAGAAGTTGCTAATTATGTAACATTACTGGATTAAATTATGTGGCCTGTAGTTAAAGGACCAGTAACATCAATTTTTTTTTAAAAAAAATTCGTTAGTAAACATCAAAAAATAAACACCAAGACAAATAAAACTTTAAAATTGCAAAGCCTTTATTAAGAAATAACTTACCGAAACTCCACTTCCTGTCCTCTACAGAAAAGGCGACACGGCGACCATCCATGGTGCGGCGCTGGATTTCTCCTCCTTGGCTCTGTCTGATGCTGTATTGACAGCATGTGAAGCTGCTGCTGCATCAGGGAGCGTGGTTTCCATAACCGAGTATTGCTGGCTCATCGGCGCATCTGTAGAGTGGGGAAGCTGCTAAGAGAGGAGCTGGGCCACATCGTGGATGTTTGTAATTCCAGGCTGATCGGAGTTCCCAGTCACGTAGCCACTCTCAACATGCGCTGCTTTCCGTATCGAGCGCTTCTTACCGACCCGAATTCAATGCGCTGCTTTCTTAAACACGTGTGCACGGAAAGCAGAGCATCTGAGAGTGGCTGCGTGCTATCGAGCGCTAAACTGCAAGCGGACACACAGTGCGGGTTTAAGATAGCACAGAAAGCAGCGCATTGAATTCAGGTCGGTAAGAAGCGCTCGATACGGAAAGCGGCGCATGTTGAGAGTAGCTACGTGACAGTGACTGGGAACTCCGATCAGCCTGAAACTACAAACATCCACGATGTGGCCCAGCTCCTCTCTTAGCAGCTTCCCCACTCTACAGATGCGCCGATGAGCCAGCAATCCTCGGTTATGGAAACCACGCTCCCTGATGCAGCAGCCGCTTCACATGCTGTCAATACAGCATCAGACAGAGCCAAGGAGGAGAAATCCAGCGCCGCACCATGGATGGTCGCCGTGTCGCCTTTTCTGTAGAGGACAGGAAGTGGAGTTTCGGTAAGTTATTTCTTAATAAAGGCTTTGCAATTTTAAAATTTTATTTGTCTTGGTGTTTATTTTTTGAAGTTTACTAACGAATTTTTTTTTAAAAAAAATTGATGTTACTGGTCCTTTAAAGGGGACCTGTAACCCTAATCTTGTTTCCTTCAGTCTTGGAATACACATTCAGGGCTAACAGGAAGGCACATTTTTTACACTGTTTTTAAGGCAAGATTTGCATCTTCCCAAAATCTTAAGTATCCACCAAAATGAGCGCACAGACTGCCCAGTTATAGAAAGCAAGTAGGGAGGGGAAAATGTCAGGAGGGCAGTAATATCTGGGAAGTGAGGAATGGAAAGTGATTGCTGTGCCTGAGGCATAGAGGCAAGGAAGGAAATATATGATTGGTATATGGCTCAACACGTCCATGGTGAGATACTATGGATTTAATTTAGACAAATCTCAACAAACAAAATTAAATATAAATAGTAGTGAGTTGTGTCCCCTTAGGCTTTTTGGCCACAATATTTTTGGAGCCTAAACTTGAAAGCAAGAAATCCCCACTGCCACCTCAAAGCACCAGCACTTCATGGAATTTCCATTGAACACAGTGGGGGTTATTTATCAACACTGGGCAAATTTGCCTGTGGGCAGTAACCCATGACAAACAATGCAATTGCTGCATTCATTGTTCTACTTGCAGCTGGCTTTAAAAAGCTAATTACTGATTGGTTGCTATAGGTATCTGCCCTTGGTCAAATTTGCCCAGTGTTGATAAATGAGCCCTACTGAGAGATGGTGGCATTTTGATGCTGTGTTACTCACTTGTGTTCAGGGTCGGACTGGGACGTTGGGCTCTGGCAAAAAAAAAACAAAAAAACCCTGCCAGCCCCCCTCCCCAATCTGCTGGTCCCCTCAAATAAATAGTGGCAGCGAGCAGCAGACCTTGCACATGCGTGCCCTCTTTTGCGCATACGCACAGGGGCCCAGAGTTGTCGCATATGCGTGGGGGGCCCCTAGAGGTTTGGAACCCGGTGGGCCCCCCAATGTCCAGTCCGAACCTGCTTGTGTTGTGTTAAGAAGAGGCCCTGTCAGAATACATTACAGACAGAGCAATTCTGATCTGGTGGGTTAACAGGATAATTTGTTGAGATTGCACACTTATTATTCACAAATAGAGAGAAACTGGCCAGTTTTTAATAAAGTTCACATTATTATAATTGGAATTAGCTGGCCAAATGCATGAATAGAGGCAATAAAGAACACTTAAAGGAATAGTTCAGTGTAAAAATAAAAACTAGGTAAATAGATAAATAATGTTTCTAATATAGTTAGTGAGCCAAAAATGTAATGTATAAAGGCTGGAGTGACTGGATGTGTAACATAATAGCCAGAACACTACTTCCTGCTTTTCAGCTCTATAACTCTTGAGTTAGTCAGCGACTTGAAGGGGGGCCACATGGGACATATGTGTTCAGTGAGTTTGCAATTGATCCTCAGCATTCAGCTCAGATTCAAAAGCAACAGATATGACCCATGTGGCCCCCTTCAAGTCACTGATTGGTTACTGCCTGGTAACCAGGATAATCAATCAGTGGAAGCCAGGAGGGCTGCAAGGCAGGAAGTAGTGTTCTGGCTATTATGTTAGACATCCAGTCAGAATATTAGAAACATTTTTTATTTTGCACAGCCTATCTATTTACCCAGTTTTTATTTTTATACTGAACTTTTCCTTCAACTCTTGTTTAATGTTGAAAGACCAATATTTCAGTCAATATTTTGACTCACAAAGCAATTTGAGGTGCACATGTGCCCAGCTTCAATAAATGCAGGATAGGCCTGTAAATAATATAGAAGATGTCAGTGCTCAGCAGGGCCGCCATCAGGGGGGCACGGGCTACAACTGTACCAGGCACGAGCTTGAAGGGGGGCCCGGATGTGCTGAATATTTCAAAAGACTTGAGGCAGTTTCAGGAGCTTTGGTCCGAGGATTCTGGGCAATTAAACAGCATGTGCCTTTTTCCTAAATGCCTTAAACATGTTTGCATATTGCATATATCTATAGGTTCTGTATAGTAAGATAAGATTGTAAGTGTGATCAATCAATATTTGCACTTGTAACAACACAGTGAGTACAAAGTCTCTGTTCACTTTTCAGATTAAAATCAATAATATTTTTTCCTGTATTTAGTGGTGTTTAAAAGTGAAAGGCAATGTATTCTTATTGCTTATTTCTGTCTTTCTTAATTTAGTAATGTGTAAAGTTATCAGGAATAAGCACAGTTTCTGTATGATTCAGTGCTTGGCCAAGCAGAACCTGGTGTTTCCTCCACAGACCAGACTGTACATTGGTAGACCAGGCTACTTGTTTCATTTCCTTACATGCAAATGGGCTTGATTTTGTTTCCTACTGCTATATATACATAAGACTTCATGCTGAGTTCATACTTGCAGCTTCCTGTCAGTCACTTTGCAGGGTTTTAACACAGACAAAATATATAATATATATATATATATATATATATATATATATATATATATATATATATATATATATATATATATATATATATATATTGTATATATTGCACTGGAGTGCAATATAACATACCTATCACAGTTTTATCAGGCACCATCTATCTTGCCTCAATGTTTTTGGAGACCCAAAGAAGCACAGGGAGAACATACTTGCAGGTCGTGCCTTGGATGGAATCTCACCTTGGACATCAATGCTGCAAAGCTGGAGTGCGAACCACTGAGCCACCATGCTGCCCAAATACCTAACAAATTGGAATACCCACAGGAAATCACTGGCAGGTTTGACAATTTGTTAAGTGCACCCCCCGAGTGATTCTAATAGCTATCCTACTACCCAAGGTATTTCCTTCCTAATCCTGGGCAAGCAAATGTGTAGTACAAAATATCATTGCTGATTTCTGTACATCACATGTGCCCAGCTTCAATAAATGCAGGATAGGCCTGTAAATAATATAGAAGATGTCAGTGCTCAGCAGGGCCGCCATCAGGGGGGCACGGGCTACAACTGTACCAGGCACGAGCTTGAAGGGGGGCCCGGATGTGCTGAATATTTCAAAAGACCCGGCCCCCCTTGACAGCGCCAAAGCCGTGCCGCCCTTCCGAAGATCCAAACAGACGAAGTCTCGAAGTGGCAAAAATAGCTGAAGTCCTGAAGCTGCGAAAAGACCCAAAGTCACGAAAAAAGCCGAAATTAGTCCTGAATCGACAAAAACGCCCGAAGTCATGAAAGTATGTGAAGTTGGAGTACTGAAGCCACAAGTTAAATTGCACTGAACACCAATGTGTGTTTTTTTTTTTTTTGTTTGGTTTTTTTTTTTGTTTTTTTTTTTGTTTTTTTAAATCCCCTGGCCACCAACGTATTTTAATACTCTATAGGCCCCTGCCACCAATGTTTTTTTTTTTTAAATATTCTCTTAACTTTTTAACTTGTAAGGGTGGCCCTGGCGCCAATGTTTTTTTTTTTTTTTTAAACTTATAGGGGGGGCCCTGTCACCAATTATTTTTAACTTGTAGGGGTGCCCTGACCACCAATTTTTTTAAAAAACGTTTATGGGGGGGGGTCAAGTGGTGTGGAGTGGGCAGGGCACATGATTTCTAATGGAGGCCCTGGGCTGGTGCTTTTTTTTTTTTGTAAGAAGAGGAGAGCTTGTGAGCTATTAGAATCACTAGGAGATACCGTATATACTCGAGTATAAGCCGACCCGAGTATAAGCCGAGGTACCTAATTTTACCAAAAAAAACTGGGAAAACGTATTGACTCGAGTATAAGCCTAGGGTGAGAAATGGAGCAGCTTTCAATGTTTTCTTTAACTGGATTACAGCTCCCAGCATCCTCCAGCGACCATTCAATAATCAAATCATAGGGGGCACTAAGTTTGGAAGTGAAAGTTGGGATTAGGAAGCTGTGCTGTGAGGGGAGCTGTGGACCTTTTTTGGTGGAAAGAAGGATTTGAGTGGGCAGAGGGTAAAGGCCATAATGCAGGCTCTCATACACACGGAGCAGTCGCTCATACACACACAAGCCTCTTCTCCAGCAGCTAAAGTTACCCCCTCCCTCTTGTACTCACTTTGCCTGGGCTTCGTCGAGGTTCTTGTCAGTGATTGTCATGATTTGTTGCAATATGTCGCCGACATCCAGCTTCCTGGGCTCCCCATTGTCTGTTGGGGGGGTCGGGCATAGGTGAGGAGTGAGAGTTTGGGTCCCCCATGGATGGGGAGTCCTGGAATCCCCACCCCCCTGGCCTGCATCAGCCTGCCTTGTTCACCATTTGAGCAGCAACAGCGAGGGATCACTCTCCTGTTGTAATGTGTGTGTCACTCAGCTCTGTCTCCCCTGTCCTTCATAATACGCTCCTTCTCCTGAATTACCGGTATCCTCGTCTCCCAGCAGCACCAATGTGGCCAGTGCGGAGCGTGCCTGCGGTGACGTCACACGCAGCACGCCTGCATCGACAGCACACGCAGCGCGCATACGCAGCACACACTGTTCACTGTCTTGCGGCACCGTGACCTTACTCGCGCCGTAACCAAGGCAACGGATTGTTTCGTGCTGGGCCGCATGGCTCTCCATCCGGATCAGCTAGGTACAAAAGATAATTTTTGGGCAAGCAGGCATGACTCGAGTATAAGCCGAGGTAGATTTTTTCAGCATATTTTGGGCGCTGAAAAACTCGGCTTATACTCGAGTATATACGGTAGTACCTTTTTGTAGAAAAACAAGAAGTAATAACACTTTGCTGAACTCCCTGAGACTCCATCCAGGAAAGTGATCAATTTTTCATGTAAGGGATCACAGGTCAGTGGCATTTTAGATGTTTTGATTGTTGCCACTTGTAGCTTTGCTTTCCATTAAATGGATGAAAGTGCTGAGACTTGCAACTTTTTTGCTCTTTATGACAGTGGGATGGATTATGCAAAGAGTATGTTTCCCACCTGGCCGGTATTTTACCATCCTAGCTGGTAAAACACCTGCCAAGGTTGGAGCCAGCATTACAATACAGTTGCCAGTAAATTTATGATAATAAGGGATGCATTAAATCCACAGTTTTGATATTTAGCCGAATACCAAATTCTTCATGAAATATTCGGCTGAATGCCGAAACAAATCCGAACCATAATTCGCATATGCAAAGTAGGGCAAGGAAGGGTTAAAGAGAACCGTGCACTGACTTTTAACTTCCTTGCTTGTGTAACGCAAAGTCACGTGGCTTTTAGGATTTGGCTTGGCACTTGTATTCAACCAAATCCCACTGAAATAGGCCGAATCCAGGATTCAGTGCATCCCTAATAATAACTAATAAGTTCAGCCCCTGGCCCAACCCCCGATTAGACAAATTATGACTATTTCCTTTTAAGTTGCTCACAATTAAAAATCACATGGAGCCAAATATTATAGACAGTGCCTGAGAGGAGGTGGTTATGAGCAAGACTGTATCTACAGAAGGAATTGTACAGGACATGCTCTGCTCCAAACTTATATTTAAAGGATATTTTTATGGTTAAGTTGGATGACCTGGAGTCTTCTCTATGGAATACACTTTTGGTTCTGAGAATTCTGTTTTCTCCCCTTGGCCTATCAGAATGCCAGCCATACTGGATGGAGACGAAGCCATTAGGAAATGGCTGGATTTTGGGGAGGTTTCAACTCAAGATGCACTTAAACTCATCCACCCCATTGAAAACATCACGTACCACCCTGTTTCAACAGTAGTAAACAACTCCAGAAATAACTCCATGGAATGTATCGCTGCTGTAATACTCACCCAAAAGAAGGTAAGCAATATAGAGTCTAAACCTAATAGAAAATCCTTCAGATTGGGAATCTCTGCTGCCATTTATAACTACGCAACATCACTGTTTACTTAAAATGGGGAAAAATGTGTTTTTCAAAGCGCATGAGCTCCAGCAGAATTCTGCACTAAAATCCATTTCTCAAAAGAGGAAACAGTTGTTTTATATTTAATTTTAAAATCTGACAAGGGGCTAGACTTATTGTCAGTTTCCCAGCTGTCCCCAGTCATGTGACTTGTGCTCTGATAAACTTCAGTCTCTCTTTACTGCTGTACTGCAAGTTGGAGTTATATTGCTGCCCTCCCTTTCCCCCCCCAGCAGCCAAACAACAGAACAATGGGAAGGTAACCAGATAGCAGTTCCCTAACACAATCGCTCCCTGGTAGATATAAGAACAACACTCAATAGTAAAATCCAGGTCCCACTGCAGCACATTCAGTTACATTGAGTAGGAGAAACATTCAGTTACATTGAGTAGGAGAAACAACAGCCTGCCAGAAAGCAGTTCCATCCTAAAGTGCTGGCTCTTTCTGAAATCACATGACCAGGCAAAATGACCTGAGATGGCACCTACACACCAATATTACAACTAAAAAAAGTAGAGTGAATTATTTGCAGTGTAATTTAGAAATAACACTACATCATAAAAATCATAACAGAATCTTTAACACACAAACTTTATAATGTATAAGCATATAAAAGTAAAGCCTTATGAATGTGCATATATTGTGCTAATACTTTCTGCCGGGTAATATCAAACATTCTTTCTGAACCATTATATTGCAAGGGGTTGTCGTGTTCTTGTGCTTCTGACAGTGCATAGGTCTGCTGTATGATTTCCCTGTGTGTGTGTAACAAACATCTGGCCCTCCAGTTTCACTTGGTTAATTCTGTTTGTGGGCTTGCATGTTTGTCAGCAATATCAAGCAGCTGCTAGGCATCTCATACGCCAAGTGAGTCGGGGTAGGCCAGGAACATTCTGTGATGAGACCTAGTATTGTTATACGTGTCATATAGAACAGCAGCCCTGTAGGCAAATATAGGCTCAAGAGCAGAACTCATTTAAAGTTTCTTTTTCCTTTTTTCCCTCCGAAGAAGTGTGAGAAATCTGCTCCTTGGTTGAGATCAGCAAATGAGTGGATTTTGCCTAATTTGGGTGAAGATGATGCAGGCCTGTCCAGGGCAGGAGAGCACCACAAGGCCAATTGGGTCCTCACCAAATGGGATTTTCTAACCCATCCAATAGACAGCCTCTAGAAGAGCTGTTGAATTTTTATCCATAGAGATTGTCTCTGACAAACCAAGCATTATATCAGGGCCCTCCTACCTATCAATACAATAATACAAAAAAAAAGTGCAATAAGCTATGCTTTCTTTAGGCAGAGACACGCTGCACTTCATAATAAGCGCTTCCCTGAGCAGGCAACAGTGATACTCTGTTTGGGGATTAACTATATATATATAACAAAATCTGACCATGTGTCTCTGCCTTAGCTGACAGGTTAAGGGCAGAGACATGCTGCAATTCGGAGAGATTAGTGGCCAGCGACAAATCTCCTCTTTGGTCGACTAATGTCCCTGAACTGCCTTCCCATTGGCTAGAAGGAAAATCGCCGGCGGGATGGCACTCTGAGTGCTTCGTTTTCCGAAGTCGCCCGAAGTTTCCTTATGAGGCAACTTCGGAAAACGAAGCGCTCCGAGTGCTATCCCACCTGCAATTTTCATTATAACTGCCAGGGGAGGCAGTTTAGGGAGATTAGTTGCCCAGAAGAAAGAGATTTGTCGCCGGGCACTAATCTCCCTGAATTGCAGCGTGTGTCTCTGCCCTTAAACTGTCAGTTAGGGCAGAGACACATGGTCAGATTTTGTTTTATATATATATATATATCAGGGAAGCTCTTATTTTGAAGTGCCAGGAGCACAGAAGAATTCATCCAACTGTTAAAAGAGACAACACAGTATAACTTCCCTAGTATTGTAGCCAATAATAAATAATATATGGTGTTGGTTTTACTTTGGGATAACAATTAATATTATCTTTAAAAATATGCCCTTTATTGGAGCTCCCTATAGATCAGCTTTGGTCCCTGACCTTGTTTCTAATGAGAGGTGAGCGTGTCCTAATGGTCCCTGCCAGAAGTACAGTACAAGCCATTGACAGCCCTATAGTCACACAGCCTTCAGTTCCCTATCAGGTTAGCCTAGCTGCTGATTGGTTCCTATCCTACAGTCGAGTGCTCTGCACCCCTGGGAAAGGAGGCATGAGGAAGTGGAACTGATGGGTGGGATTAGTAGGGTATTTTAAAAAAAATTAACCTGAAACTCTACTTTTTAAAGCAGATTAGTTCTATATTTAAGAGTATAATGCATTTGCAGTTTCTTGTTTTTCACACACTATGTCTCCTTTAATA
Organism: Xenopus laevis; assembly: GCF_017654675.1. Lineage (NCBI taxonomy): Eukaryota > Metazoa > Chordata > Amphibia > Anura > Pipidae > Xenopus > Xenopus laevis. The sequence continues at coordinate 135,773,494 of NC_054377.1, read as the reverse complement.
TTTTCGTGATTTTCTTTTTTTCATTTACTGTATGTTTCCTCTAGGGTCCAGCATTAAGTGCCAGCAGTAAAAAGATGTTAGAGTGGTTACAAAATAAATCTCCCAAGAAAGAAGAATCGCGCAGCATCATCCAGTCACCTAAGTTGTCACAGTTTGGGGTGCCGCCTAAGAAAACTAGTGCAGGATTGATGCAGCAGTGGCTAAAGAAAGAAGACGGAGAGCCTTCTCCAAAAAGAGCAAAGAAGTAATTTTACAGGCGAGCAAAGTACCTGAAAGAAAAATTGTGGTCATTTAGCCAATTCCACTGCATTAAAGGGACACACACACACACAATATTACTTTATGTAAAATAGCTTTGCTCAGTTCTATCTCTCCTGTCATATTGAGCAATGGAACAGAGTGGGGAAAGTGTCATGAAACTCCCTCTGCTGCAGTGAATCCAGTTTTTGCTATTTTTCTCTGGCCCTCGCATGGACAAAACAGGGGCTCTCTGTTATCACATTCATTTCTCCAGGGCAGTCGGAGCAATTTTACATTGTTATGGGGGGGTTATATGTCCCCTAGAAATGCACTTTTTACAGCCAGGCTGCCATCTATGAAAGAAATGCCAGACACTCTTAATTTCTTCAAGTGTTTTGCGGTATTGGGGGGTTAGTTAAGCCAGATCCATGTCTCACATAGAAGAGCATCAGTATTTTAACGTTACAGTTGCACCAAGGTAATTGGTGCCCTGAGAAATACCAGTGTTGCTTCTCTTCCTGCATCAATTTGCAGACATGACTTTATACTTTACACACTGAACAAAGAGATACATAGAACTATTTCAGGTTGACTCGTCTATCAGGAGATGTCATGCAAATAAAGTTCATTAAAATTCAGAACTGGTTTGACTACTCCATGCTGACAAAGTATTGATTTATCCTGCTCTCTTGTTCAAATTTACCCAAAGTAAACCTTAGATGATTTTAAAAAAATGAGATGATTGCTGTGAATAAAAGGTAAAGTAAAGCCTAACTAAAGAAGTAGCTAGAAATGTTGTACATTATGTTTTGGGCTTCTGTACCAGCCCAAGGCAACCACAGCCCTTTAGCAGTAAAGATCTGTGTCTCCAAAGATGCCCCAGTAGCTCCCCATCTTCTTTTCTGCTGATTCACTGCACATGCTCTGTGCTGCTGTCACTTACTGAGCTTAGGGACACACTCACAATATACAGTACTCATAGAATAGAAATGTCACAATATAAGGCTGATTAGTAATTAATACAGATAATTACTACATGGCAGCTCAGGAAACAGTGCAATTAGCATCAGCTTTGTAGAATCAGCTTATAATCACAGACCAACCTCATTTTCTGCTGGATAATTAGTGACGAGCCCTAAGCTTAGCTTCTCAACAGCTGCTCAGAGCCCACTGAGCATGTGAGTGTCACAGACACTTTCCAAGATGGTGACCCCCTGTGATATGTTTGAATTCCTGGATCATTGCTGCTATTGACAAGCTGAAACTTTAGGCTGCTGCAATAAAGTCCGTAAATAAAATATGGCATTATTAGCCATATTGATTTATAGGGGTTAGTTCTCCTTTAAAAGCCATGTTTTTGGCTGATACACACAGTCCAAAAAGGTTATATCAGAGATGGGCAACCTGCACGTTGTATATTTGCAGCCAGGAAATAGTCTGGCCAAAATGTCCCTACAGCAACAGATTCATCTGCATGTGGTTCCCTTATTGCAGTGTCCGTGTGTGTGAGATGCAGGAGCTGTGCCTGTGTTTCTGCTACAGATCATTCCCCACATATAGTCCCTGAGCTCAAAACTCTTTCACAGCTGCACCATAGAACACGTAACCGTCATGGCCGAGTCTTGGGCTAGAGTCCTGCGCGGGTCCATTTTTTGGAACCCGTACCTGCAATCCGCAAACCCGACCCACAACCCGCATTCTTACTCACTTGGCCCCGCTACCGACCGGCAAGTACCTTATCCGCGACCCGCTGACCATCAGGAAGTGCTGTCGTAAACCAGAAGTGACATCATCGGAAGTAGGCGTGGTCAGAAAAGGGGGAGTAAAACAGAAAGTGCTGTCATTGTAAGCAGGAAGTAGATATGATCAGAAAAAAATGGAGTACAAATCGCTACTGAGAAGACCCGCGGCCCGACCTGCAGAACCACGTCTATACCCCCACCCGGAACTTCTACCCGCAAACCCACAGGGTACCACAGGTTTTTGCGGGTAACCAGCGGGTACATGACTCGATGCAGGACTCTATCTTGGGCACACCAACATATTGCAGACATTATGCCTCACTCACTTCAGTCCCTGCTCCATTGGAGCTAACAATCTAAGGTCCCTATCACATTCGCAGGAGCCAATTTCATGTTTTTGGAGTTTGGAAGGAAGTAATAAATGGTCATGTTACTATTCTGTCTGATATCAGGTTAACAGCTGCCAAGGGATATCAATGCCGTGATCATTTAATCGCATGTAGTAACTGTCCACCAATTATTTACAATTAAAATGCCCCATAAAGTCTTTTGTTGTTCCTGCCCATATACAGTGCTGTGAGCTGTCTCATAGAATGGAGTTTTTAAAACAACCATGTTTTTTGGTTTCCCTGCCTTCCCCATCTAACCTGCGTTATCTGTAGCTTCTTAAAGAACAAGTAACAGCAAACTGTCTTATGAGAATTCTGGGATAAAAGGTGCATGGCCTAAATCTTTCCATCTCCATGTTGTACACACCAGGCTCATCCTTCCCCAGGGCTGCCTTCAAAATCTTCTGGTCCCCCCTCCCCACCCACTAGTACAAAGGCCTAAAATAGTAAATAAAACAATGACACTTATGTACAGGTACCTACTCTAACCTATACTGCATTTGGTTTTAGAATTTTTTTGCATTTCTGATGTACAAATAATAACCGTTAGGTCTAAAAATAACTAGTCCTAATAAGGTCAATGGAAGATGGAAACTTGTCTCCTGCTGAAAATCTGCACTACTGCTGGGCAACAAGTATCCTACAAATGATTTCCCCCATCTAACTTGCATGTCTAATATAAAAAACAATTGGTGGCCAGAAGATTCATAACAGGATTTAAAAAAAAAATGCTCCTACAAAAAATGGTAGCCAGGGCTCCCTACAAATTACAGAAAAATAAAAAAATATTGGTGGCCAGCACTCCCTACAAGTTATAAAAAACATTTGCTCCCAACGAGTTATAGAAAAAATTGGTGGCCAGGGCTCATTTCAAGTTATAGAAAAATAAAAACATTGGTGGCCAGGGCTCCCTACAAGTTATAGGAAAAAAAAAAAAAACAAACCTTGATGGTCAGGGCTCATTTCAACTTCTAGAAAAATAATAAAAAAATTGGTGGCCATGGCCATGTTATAGAAAAATAAATAACATTGGTGGCCAGGGCTCCCTACAAGTTATAAAACAATAAAAAAAAAATGGTTGTCGGTTCATTTCAAGTTCTAGAAAAAATAATTAAAAAATTGGTGGCCAAGGCTCATTTCAAGTTATAGAAAAATAAAAACATTGGTGGCCAGGGCTCCTTTCAAGTTACAGAAAAAGAAAAACCATTGGTGGCCAGGGCTTCCTACAAGTTATAGGAAAATAAGCATTGGTGGCCAGGGCTACTTACAAGTTACAGGGAAAAAAAATTGGAGGCTATGGATCCCTACAATTTCCAGATAAACAAAAAATCATTGGTGGCCAGGGCTTCCAACAAGTGACTTTAAAAAAAAAACATATTGAAGGCCAGGACTTCCTACAACTTGCAGAAAACCAGAAAACATTGGAGGCCAAGGCCCTCTACTAGATCTTGTAAAAACCAAATTGGTGCCTAGGGGTTTAAGAACATTGGTGTTCAGTGGAACTTACATTTACAGTTCACCGAGGGTTCTTACTCATTCCTAGCGATGTCTTCGCTCTCTTCATTGGTCTCCTTCTCTGGCAGAGGCTCCAGCGGCTTTGGCTTCTTTGTCTCCGGTGGTTTCACTTTTTTCCAGCAGCAACGTCCTTCTCCAATCGAATTTGGACTATTCCCTAGTCGAAGTACACAAAAAATAGCTCGAAATTTGAATTGTTTTCATTCGAAAATTCACCTCGGCCTTTGATAAATCTGCCCCCATATGTATACAAGGGTCACAGCGAAGCGGATTGTCCTCTGACCTCTAATTAATTTTTCCAGCAGGCAAGAGGTGAGAAGGGCCTGTATTGGTTTAGGTCAGAGGGTCCCCAATCTTTTTCACCCGTGAGCAACATTCAGATGTATAAAGAGTTGGGGAGCAACACAAGCATGAAAAATGTTCTTGGGGTGCCAAATAAGGGCTGTGATTGGCCATTTGGTAACCCCTATGTAGACTGACAGCCTACAGGAGACTCTGGCAGTGCATCTGTTTTTTATGCAACCAAAACTTGCCTCCAAGCCTGGAATTCAAAAATAAGCAACATGTTACTCATGAGCTACTGGTTGGGGATCACTGGTTTAGATAAAGGGGGCCCTGCCTTTCCCTCCCAGGGCCAGATCATTAAGTTCTTCACTGATTTCTTTATAGTTCCACTCCTTATTGCACTTTATTAACGTTTTATTTACATTGCGTTCCTTGTGATTGTTCAGCGTTGCCACGAGATGGCATTAAAATTCAGTTACAGTCACAGAAATTCTCTGCCTTGTGATTCGAAAACCCATTTTGTATCAGAAAATCTGTCTTTACATCTATTAACATAAAAGCTCCCCCCAGGAAGATGAAAACAAATAAAAAATACCATGAACCCAGCATGCAAGATGCAGCAGGATCTAAACCTGTGTATAATAAAAAGCACAAAAAAAAAAAGTAGTAAATGCATACCTCCCAACTGTCCCGTTTTTAGAGGGACAGTCCCGCTTTTGACAGCTCAACCCACAGTCCCTCGTTTGTACTGGAAAGTCCAGTTTTTCTCTACACTGAACAGACAGACAAAGAAACAATTTTTCTAACTTAATTGGCTTATGGTAGAGAGCCCAGAACAGCCACAGCTTCAGATAAGATACTTTTGTAACAATTTCGAGATAAGTAATTGTAACAATATAAGATAACAGGTCCCTTGGGAGAAGTTAGACTCACAGCTTAAAGGGCAATTCACCTACATTAGCAAAACTGTAATAACCCGAAAAAAAAACACAGAAATATGTTCAAACTTTCATAACCTGCCTAATGTTGTAAAATGAACGTGGTAATTAGGGGTGTGGCCACAAAAATGGGCATGGCCAAGAAAATGTTGCCGAGCTATGCGCGCCAAATTTTTTGTCCCTCTTTTTATTTCCGAAATGTTGGGCGTTATGCTAAATGTCACTATCTGTTGGGGAATGCACAGGCTGACACACTTGCTATGGGAGCCAAAGCTCATTGGCCCAGCTCTGTGATACCAGCTCTGTTTTTGCACTAAGTCCCTGGTACTTATGAACTTGAACCAAATGGAACACAAGTCTATTGCTAAACCTCCACAGACATGAATGAGAGCACTGCTGGGGGGTTACCTCTGGATCAGGTACAGGGGAGCAATTTGGGAAGAGAGAGATTGCAGTGGGTATGAAGAGGGGAAAGAGACCCTGTGGTGGGTTTAGTTCTTTGGGTGGAGGGAGTGTCAGGCTGAAGGTCCCCTCTGAGGTTTATTTGCAGGGGGGCCCAATACAACTTCATTATGTTGCTGGTTCTCAGACAATGGTGTAATGGGTTACCCACCTTGATAATCTCTTGGGGGTGGGACCCAGTGAGCAACTTCTCACAGTCCAACCCCCCCCTCGTGACTCTGACTCCTGCCCATTTTTGTCAGGCAGACAATTTAAAGGAGATATTCGGTGTAAAAAATAAGAATGTACCAGTGTGTTATACTTATTTAGATGTGCTTAAAAAGGTAGTGTTTCAGGCTGATTTATTGAATATTTTTGCAAAAACTCTAATAACACCTCCCTTCTCTTCCACTTCCTGCTCCCTGAATTCCCAGGCTGTGCAGGGGAACCAGCTGCTCTCAGCTCACTGCGATGTAGGACAGGAACCAATCAACAGCTAGCAGGACTTGATAGGGAACTAAAACCTGTCTGCGCTTGTGTGACTGCAGGGCTGTGATTGGCTGCCCCCCTCCTATTGTGCTTCTGGCAGGGACTATTAGGGCACGCCCACTCCTCACTTGACACACAGACAGGGACCAGAAAACATATGGTAACTTCCAGCAGCCCCTGTAGCTTTCACCAGAACCCAGGGATTGTCAGTCTGGGCCTGAGCTCCATCCCTAATGAACAAGTGTGTCCATAATAAAAAAGGACCAGAACTAAAAATAATCCTCTCACTACTCTTAGGTGAGTTCCAGAAGTGTCAGAGTGATCAAGTGGCCCTAACTTTCCTTCTGAATCCAGTGGCCCGTCATTACCTCTTGGGCGCGCCCTTATTATCAGCATCAGCTTCACCTTCACCGCACGCCGCTTCCCTCGCTTTCTCTTCTACAGCAGTCGCCCCGGCCAATCACCGGCAACAGCGCCGATATGCAAATGACGGATGAAAATACTGTCCAATGAAAACGGGGCAATGCGTCTGAGCTCTCGCCAATGCGAAGCGGCGCCTAAGGGCATGGGGTATAAATGACAGAAGCGGGCGGGACTTGTTGTCATTGCAGAACGGGGTATCGCTGAGGGTGGAAAGGTGGTGATAGTGACAGGAGAGCGAGACACGGTGGGGCCTGAGGAAGATAGGAAGATTGGAAGCGTCAGGTAACGGGAACTCTCACTGTATGTCCCCGCTGTTGATCCCGCGCTATAACACCGCCTCCTTTCTCTCCGCAGGGTTACCTGTGAAGCATGTCAGGCCGTGGGAAGTCCGGAGGGAAAGCCCGAGCCAAGGCCAAGTCCCGCTCCTCCAGAGCCGGACTCCAGTTCCCCGTAGGCCGCGTCCATCGGCTGCTCCGGAAGGGAAATTACGCGGAGCGTGTAGGGGCCGGGGCCCCGGTGTACCTGGCAGCGGTGTTGGAATATCTGTCCGCTGAAATCCTGGAGTTGGCCGGGAACGCTGCCCGCGACAATAAGAAAACCCGCATCATCCCCCGGCACCTGCAGTTGGCCATCCGGAATGATGAGGAGCTCAATAAACTGCTGGGAGGGGTCACCATCGCCCAGGGGGGAGTCTTGCCCAACATCCAGGCCGTGCTGCTCCCCAAGAAAACCCAGACATCCAAAAAATAATCCTCTGACAATTGGGGTCTGTACATTTCTGCACCCGGAGAGCTCCCTCCTTTCTACAGCAATGGCTCTAGTGGCTGCTGTACATTCATCTTTGGCAGGGGGCCCTCCAGCTGTGGGTGAACTACTTTATCTTGTGTTCTGATTGGAGGGATCTGAGAGTTGTAGTTCAGCCATAGTCAATGGTTGCTGGTTAATCACCTCAAGCTTTGTCATAAAGTGATACTGAGAGAAGGCTGTGGACATTTGACTTGATGCAGTAGAGCCAATCCGGTGGCCGACTTCCTATGAAACAAACTGATGAAGAGGAGCCCAAAATACGGGCCCTGATCCCTGGGAGTCATTATTGTATACGAGTCTGACACTCGTGTCCCTAATAATGGGCACTGCTGTTTGTCTGTCTGTATCTCTTTAAGGGCAGAGACACTCGGGGAGATTAGTAGCCTGGCGACAAACAGTCTCTTCTTCGCTTGCACTTTTATTGTGTCAGGGTTGAAAACCGTGATTTTGGTGGAAATTGTTTGCACATTTCAAGTCAATTTTTGGTAGAATATTTTTGCGCTAATGTATTATTTTTTTTTGTCCAGCTTTGGGTATCCAGACAGCGGCGCAAACCATATTAATAGGGTCCTAAGGACTGATAGGGGGACACGGGGGGGCTGATTTACTCTAATTAAACTTTATGTTTTCATCACAACTGACAAAAAAATCCTGAATCTGAGTTAAAAAAAATATTGAATCCGAAAAATATCAAATTATAATGAAAATTGGCAGCTCAATTCTGGCGAGCTTCTAATGACGTCAATGGGAAGTTTATTTTCAAAATTTTATTTGAATTTTTTTCTAATAAATTCAAGATTTTTACAGAATCACTCAATTTTAATACAAACTGAGACTCTAGCATCTGAGATACAAAAAAAACGTGCCTTTAAATGTTACATTGCTTTAAGTAAAATTTCCCAGAAAACCTCAGTAGTACCAGCCATTCAGCTTCCCCAGGGTGATCAGTACTCTGTACTTCCTGGCAGACCTGATAGGAAACTGCAAAACTTTCACTGTTTGAGGTCAGAGTTAGAGATGTTTGACCCAAAACCCATCGTAACACGTGGCTTGTCCATTAATTCGGGTGGAAACTTTGTCAACAATTGCTGGTTGTGATTGGCTGCCCACGTCATACTGTGCTTCTGGCTGCAGACAGGGACTGGGAATCTAGTCAGATGCCGTATATTATCATGGATTACCTGATACGGATATTTCCGAGAAGATAAAATAAGCACCAGTGGTTTTTTTTTGTTTGGACGGCTTCTGGAAATTTTCAGATACAGATAATCTTTGATCCAACCCTGGAAAAGACTGGATTATTTATCTCAATCGCCCAAGGATTTGCCGTATATGACCCAGTGTGGGCAAAATCATCCAAAGTGTCCAACCCAATATGGACTTGTATGGTCGTCTTAAATGGGTTGCTCACCTTTAAATTAACTTTTAGTATGATGTAGAGAGTGATATTCTGAGACACTTTGAAATTGGTTCTCATTTTTTTATTATTTATGTTTTTTTGAGTTATTTTGCTTTTTATTTGGCGGCTCTCTTTAGCAATTTGGTTGCTAGGGTCCAAATTTCCCTAGTAACCATGCATTGATTTGAATAAGAGACTGGAATATGAATAGGAGAGGCCTGAGGAGAAAGATAAGTAATAAAAAGTAGCAATAACAATACAGAACATTTGTTTTTAGATGGGGTTAGTGACCCCCCCTCCATTTTGATAACTGCACAGAGTCAGAAGAAAAAGGCAAATAATTTAAAAAAAAAATAACAAAGACCAATAGAAAAGTTGCTTAGATTTGGCCATTCTATAACATACTAAAAGTTATCCTATAGGTGAACCAGCCCTTTAAGCCTTGAAGCCATGCATCTCAAGCCCATTATGTAGTACCCCTGATTGCCAAACCCATCATTTTAGGAGCCTAAAGAAATCTGTCCGCAATAAAAAACACTCTCTTTTTATTCGGAAATCCTCAACTACTTGCAGTTACAGCAGTTAAGGAATTTGTTACACAAGCAAACCTAGTTGCTAGGGGCTTCATTGGCCGAAATTGTTACCCATGTACTTTTTGATAGTGTCAGGCAGCAGCAGAAAGGACATTAAACTGATATTTACAATCCAAAAGTCACCTAACAATGATCTAAACGTCCCATAAAAGAGGGTAAAATATTGTTTATCCTCACAAAGCAGTATCGGGTGAATTGTCACCAGCCATTTATAGCGTCCTGAGCTCAAGTGATTTAAGCATAATTGTCTCCCCTATATATTTATGTTTACAAAGTGCCAATATATTCCACAGCAATTTACAATAGTGGTGTATCCAGCAAATGCTGGTGATATAAGAGGAACAGAGGGCTCTGCTTATAGGAGCTTGCAATGGAAAATTTGTGTTGCTGTGTAAATATATCTGTCCCGCGACAGCAATTCTGTTTATGATTCCACCAAAGATATGGGCAGGGAGGAGAATAAGCAAGTGATGGATTTTTTTAACAGAAGTTGTATTTGTGTGATGTGCAGATTAGCCAAATTGGCAAGGAAACCAGTCCGTGGTGTTCATTTAGACAATAGAAATCTGAATTAGTAGTAGGGAGGCACCGAATTCACTATTTTGGGATTTGGCCAAAACCAGAATCCTTCATTAAAGATTCAGCCCAAACTGAATCTGAATCCCAATTTGCGTATGCAAATGAGGGTTGGGAAGTGTTAAAGTGAACCACATATTAAGGTGGCCAAACATAGGGAGATCTGCTCATTTTGCAACCTCACCAAATGAGCGTATCTCTCCCTGATATCTCCACTTTGAGGTGGGCGATATCGGGCTGATCCGATCATGGGCCCTAGGGCCCAACGGTTGGATCACAATGAGAAGAATACAGGCAGTCAAATTGAGGACCGCACTAATAAACTGATGTGGTACTCAATCCAGTGGGATTAAACACCACCCTTTCGACATCTGCCCGATTTTCAGACAACTATTGATTGGGGAAACCCCTCGGGGGCCTTAACACGTGTGGTTTATAAATTCTTTGCTTCCTTTGTATGCGCGATGAAAAGTCACATGATTTTAAGGATTTGATTCAACCAGGCACTTGGATTCGGACGAATCTGAATCTTACTGAAAAAGGCAGAATCCTGAATGGTATTCTAAATTCAGTGCATGCCTATTTAGTAGTGATCGGTGAATGTATTCGCCAGGCATGAATTTGTGGTGAATTTCCATTTTTCCCCACCCGTGAATGCTTTCGTGAAACTGCTCCAAAAGTTAGCCGGTGAAAAATTTGCTGCGACAAAAAAAATAGTTTCAAAATAGTGCATCAAAATTGTCGCACGTCAAAATTATTCGGACGACCATTGACTTTAATGATTTGGACAAAATAGTAACGCATATAAAAATTGTCGCTCCTGTAAAATTTGTTGTTGACCAACGCAAATATTTCGCAGATTTTTTGGCGAAGCAAAACAGGACATATTCGCCCCTCAGTAGTGATGGATGAAATAGTAAGCCACAATAAACGTCAAACTTTAGGATTCGGTTGAATACTGTTGGGATGTAACTGAATCCCAAACCAAGTACAAATGAGCAACTTCTGCCCAAAAATTAATCATTCAAAAAAAAACAACCTCTTTTCTTGTCTAATGGTCTGAGTTTAAGTCCTTCCACGCTATCACTGGCTCCAGGGCTGGGGGTTTTCATACATTCAATCTCCGTTCTGTGCCGTGTTTTAAACTGAAGCAAAATGTCCTGTTTAACTGTACCGGGTCTGTGACTATAATGGTTAAGTATTGTGATTGTGAGGGTGCACTGTCGTGGCTTTAGACAATATTGCAGGAAATAGAAATGTACTAAATGTTGTGTTGTGGATTTGCAGTGTAAGCGTTAGACTGTGCATAATGGGAAACACTGTGCCTGGGATTCCTAGGAACACAACTCTGAATAATGAAATGTATCCGCTTTATTATAGATCAGCAATTTGGGTTAATCTGCGCCTTCTACGGCGTGCATTAGGGTTAGGGTCAGACTGGGAAAAAGGCCAGTGGGCTCCAGCAAACCAGGACCCCCGCTCCCTGCCAGATACTGCAGACGCTCCCAATCCCCGGGGCAAGGAAAAGGTAAACCGTGTGTGGACGGGCAGGCATGTGCATTAGGGGGTACTTTTTAAGTATTTGTTAATAAACGACACCCCCAATTGTACGTGTAATTTTGTCTGTCGCCTGCCTGCAGTGTCGGTTGGGTGCCCAGGGCCGACACCAAAGATGTGGAAGCCCCCGATTTCTGTTGCAAACTCCTCCCCACCATGTACCCCCCAAAACTTGTGCTGAAAATCAGTTCATCATGGTCTTCATTATATATATATATATATATTATTACTTTTTACTCCTTATCTTTCTATTCAGGCCCTTTCCCATTCATATTCCAGTTTCTCATTCAAACCACTGCCTGGTTTCTAAGGTAAACAAGACCCTAGCAACCAAATAACCGCTGATACTCCAATCTGAAGAGCTGCTGAACAAAAAGCTAAGTAGCTGTAAAACTACAAAAGAAAAAAATTAAACCAGAATATCAACGTCTTCCACAGGTCCACAAACCATGCAAGAGTTCCTTACGGAGTTTGTTCCGTCTAATACCTCGGCTTCCTGCCAGGGGAGTTTTTTCTCAAGCATATTTTTTTTTGGAAAAACCCCACTTAGGAAAAAAAATCCCACTTGGCAGAAAGCTGAGGTATTTGATGTCCCAGCAGCCGGTTGTTCACCTTTGTATGTTGTTCACCTTTGTATTAACTTTTATTATGTAGAGAGGGATGAGACAATTTGCAATTGGTTTTCATTTTTTATTATTTGTGGTTTTTGAGTTTTATCTCTTTATTCAGCAGCTCTCCAGTTTGCAATTTCAGTAATGTGGTTGCTGGGGTCCAAATGATCATTTACATTGGCCCTTATCTTTCCAATTTCCTAATTATCTTTCAAATTATCTTTCAAATTCCTAATTATCTTTCAAATTCCCTTATCTTTTCCAATTTCCCAGCATCGGTATGCTGGGATGCAGGATTGTACAACATTGATGTTCACCTGCATTGATCTCATTTTAATGAAACAGTCATGAAAGGGCCACGACTGGGCATCTCTTAGACACACCCTAGGTGTTGAGTTATATAGGCCTACAATCTGTTGTAAAGTTTTACAGTGACAGTTCAATTATGCCAAATGTTATATGTGGGTTTACTTCTTCACTGTTGAATCCATAGAGTAATTACAGGGGTTGTTCACCTTTAAATGAACTTTTAATATAATGTAGACAGGGATATTCTGAGACCATTTGGTTTTCATTTTTTATTATTTGTGGTTTTTGAGTTATTTAGCTTCTTATTCAGCAGCTCTCTAGTTTGCAATTTACGCAATCTGGTTGCTAGGGTCCAAATTCCCCTAGCAAACATGCACCAATTCTAATAAGAGACTGGAATATGAATAGGAGAGGCCTGAATAGAAAGATGAGTAATAAAAAGTAGCAATAACAAAACATTTGTAGCCTTACAGAGCATATCTGGAAGCTGGTGGCAAATAAAAACTGTAAATAAATGATGAAGACCAAAAGCTGCTTAGAATTGGAAATTCTATAACATATGAAAAGTTACTTTAAAGGTGAACCTCCCCTTTAAAGGGTTATTATATAAGCTTAAGACACCTACAATTGTACCTACTATTTGTAAAGAGCAGAAAACAATGGAAACTTTCTGGTATGTGACAAGTAAGAAGCCCCTCTATGGAAGGGGAAGATTGGGAAACCAGAAGGTGGAGGTGCAGACAGAATATGGGAGAAATGAAGGAGGAAGAGAAGGAAATGGAAAAGTGGAGGGTAAAAAGAGCACATGATGTGGAAATTAAGAGTAAGAGATAACGGGTAAGGGCCAGTGTTGAACTGGGCCAGTGGGAAACTGGGCCCTGGCCCTCATGGGCCCCTTCTGGCCCAGACCTGCTGCCCAGAAAGAACTGTGCTGGAGCACTCGCATAGCACAACGTGATCGACGTGCGCACATCACAAGTTCGTGCATCGCGACTTATACTGCCAGCGGCCAGGGAATTGGATGTTGGAGGGGGCCCCAGGACTGACAGGAGGGCCCTTCATTTGCAGCCCCGGTGGGCCCAAAAGGCTCCAGTCCAACCCTGGAAAAGGCAGAGACACACGCTAAGATTTGGGGAGATTTAGTCGCCCGGCGACAAATTGCCTCTTCTTGGGGCGACTAAACAAAAAGCCTTCCAGCCGGCTAGAATCAAAATCGTCGACGGGATGAAACTTGGAGCGATTCGTTTTCGGAAGTCGCCCGAAGTTTCCTTGTGAGGCGACTTTGGAAAATTAAGCATTCCGAGTGCCATCCCGCCGGCCAAGATCTCCGCTGTAGATCTTGGCCAGGGACGATTGGTTCTTCTTCTTTCTAGCGGGGGTCTTGGCTGTTGCGGGAGTGGCTTCAAGTTTCTGTGCAGGAGTTGGAGGATCCTCGGGTGCAGTCTCAAAGTGCTGTTCAATTGTGGTACTGCTCCGGTCACTGCTCTCTCGCTTCTCTGACACACTGAACTGATCTACCCGCCTGCGCCTGTTTTTATATGTAGCTGGCGGACCTTGCTGAGAACAATACTTAAGAAACACAAGTTACCGCCATGATGGATTTCCTTAATGGAAGAAGAGCCAGACCCCTTTCCCCAATTGCCAGTACATTGGTACCTCCCAGCCTGGTGACTGAGCAGCTTCCAGTTGGCACTGAACAGGGTCCTTACACTGAGTGATAAAAATGGGGTGGAAATATTGGCTCTGAGGTGCCTTAAAGGAGACATGTAGGATAAAGGGAAAAAACCCTAATTTTGTAGGCAGTTATGAATAATTTGTGGTGCTGGTGTCACATTGTGCTACAAATTAATAATATCTTTAAAAATAGCCCCTTTATTGGAGCTCCCTATAGATGTTCTCTGGTCCCTGTCTGTGTTTCAAATGAGGGGTGGGCGTGTCCTAACGGTCCCTGCCACAAGCACAGTAGGAGGGGGACAGCCAATCACAGCCCTGCAGTCACACAAGCACAGACAGGCTTCAGTTCCCTATCAGGTCCAGCTAGCTGCTGATTGGTTCCTGTCCTACAGTACAGTGAGCCAAGAGCCGCCAGCTCCCCTGCACAGCCTGGGAATTCAGGGAGCAGGAAGAGGAGGGAGGGATTATTAGGGTTTTTGCAGAAATATTCAATAAATCAGCCTGAAACACTATTTTTTTAAGCACAATTCTTCTATATCTAAATGAGTGTAATGCACTGGTACATTCTTATTTTTTACACAAAATGTCTCCTTTAAACTGGCTCTGTGCTTGGAGATTGCAGGTGTATTGAGGGGGGGGTCATTAATAGAGCAAGGACTTTGCGTTGGGCCCTTAGCATCACGCAAAGGGGCCCCTTAGGTATGAATTGGTAAAAGTCTTCTTTAAAAATGGCAACTCAATGTTGTACTTTTCTCTGCCCATTAATCACAACAGCAGCCACAATGGTCTGTATTTTAGAGAAAACATTTAGTTGTTATTCTTACATTATCCACTAGATGGAGGCCTCTCTTCTGTCTTCATTCTGGAGCTCTTGTTACTGGAAGCAGAATTTATAGCCTGGATACCAACAGCAAGTTCCTGTGATTGGCTGTCTCTTGGCAGCCTCTGATTGGCTGTAATGGATGTAGTTGATTTGAACTGGTTGGTAATGATTTCTGGAATGGTTTCTTTTAGGGCAGGACTACATGGCTAATTCGCCCGCGATCCGACTCGCTGCGCAAAATCGCAGCGTCACAATCGGATGCGGCGGAAACAAGGTAAGTAATGGCAGTGTCGGATCTTGTCGCATTGTTGATGCGACACGACTGTCGGATGCAGAGGCAGCGTGCAGCGTCTGCATTCGACAGTCGTGTCGCATCAATGCTGCTACACGATGCGACAATTGAATTACTTACCTTATTTCCGTCCAGAGCATAATGAGCATGTGCAGTGCCACTGACACTCAATATATGGCCTAACATGATCCAAGATGGGAAGATGCTGTGGGCAACTGTGAACGCCTGGATCATTACTGTTAAGGCGATGCTGAACCTCTCTCCTGGTACACTACATAAAATACAATATTTTTAGCCATATTAATTTTAGGTTTTAGTTCACCTTTAAAGGGCATGTAAAGGCAAAAAAATAAAATCCCATTTTTACTTTCTTTAATGAAAAAGAAACCTATCTTCAATATACTTTCATTTAAAAATGTGTACTGTTTTTATAAGAAACCTGACTGTATGCAGTGAAATTCTCCCTTCATTTACTGCTGTGGATAGGAATTGTCAGATGGTCCCTAACTGCTCTGCAGGGAAACAATCATACTTATGAATAGCAGGGGGAGCCCCCACCTTATTTCCCAGCCATGCAGAACTCAAGCAGCTTTGTTTATGATGATCCCTAAGCAGCCCAGACCACACTGAGCATGTGCACAGTCTTAGTCTTGCAAAGAAGTTTAACAAAATTACAAGATGGTGACCTCCTGTAGCCAACTTTGAAAGCATAAATCATTTGTTTGATTAGGCTTGTGGTGCAGTAAGTTCATGTTTATATTTAGTATACAAAATACAGCATTTCTAGCCTTATTCTATTTTAGACTTTACATGCCCTTTAAGGTGGCCAATAATATCGTATGAAACAAATTTTCGTCCGATATTCGTTGCGTGTATGGTGGAAAAAGAGCCGACCGATATCGGCAGAAGACTTGGATATCGGTCGGCTCGTTGATCGGGCTGGACGGAAAATTTGAATCGAGTGTCTTTGAAGGGACCCAAACATCGGTCATTGTTAGTGCTGAATCGTCAGATACATAGAATTCTATTGTTTCTTCCCGTATATCTACCTGTATATCGGACGATTCAGCTCTACACGTGTGTATTGAAACGAACTATCTTTCTTGGAAAGATCTTTTCCAAGAAAGATCGTAGTTGTTACGTCTATGGCCACCTTTAGAAACTCTACTATAGTTTATATAAACAAGCTGCTGTGTAGCCATAGGGGCAGCCATTCAAGCACAGGATACACAATGGATCACAGATCAGTTCTCAAGCATCCCATTGAATACTACAGAGGTTTTCTGTTATCTGTTGAGTATCCTGTGCCTTTTCAGCTTAAATGGCTGCCCCCATGGCTACACAGCAGTTTGTTATGGGGATTAATGCACCAATGCAGTCCTTTTTAAACCTGCCTGATTGATATCTAGACAATTTTCAACCAGATATCAGTTGGGCAGGCCAGCCGGCGAGCCCCATATAGGGGCCAATATTCTGGCATCTTTTATTAGCCAGTGTATGACTGCCTTTATGTTACCAGATCAACTGACATTCAGGGACACCTAATAAGTGCAGTTCGCATTCAATTCATAGATCCTGTATCAGTTCTCTAAGTGTCTCCTATTTCTCAGATCTAGTTCACGGCCTCACAAGGTTTTCCTTTAACTACAAAAAAAATGAAGACCAATTGAAAGGTTGCTAAGACCAGTATATTCTATAACATACTAAAAGATAGAAATGCAAAGTTCTCCTTTAAGCAGCTTGTTAATAAAAAAAAATTGAAATTAGCTGTAAATTCATAAATTGGCATGAATAAAGTGTGTTGTGTAAATGAACCTTTATGACACACCCAGGGCTTGGATTGTTTTCAGCCGCTGTCAGACCAACCCTTCACCTATTTAAGTTATACTGTAATATAAGAAATAGAATTATTCCCTTGTATTTATTATACATACAGGGATTATATATTATATATTTTATATTTATGGTACTGCCCCTCCCCCTCTATATAGCAAATGAGCCACAGCAACGTTATGTCCCTTTATAACAATGCCACTTATTTTTCCTTACCTTCCACGTGGCAGTGAGACAGGGATTCCAGTCCAGGAAAACTAAAGGGTGATCTGCTAGGATTTTCACTTTTCCTGCTCCTTCCACCTGGCAGAGGGCACCTATCTTTAGCCCCTGCCATGTTCCATTTCAGAAAAAAAATTAAAAAAAAAAAAAAAGATATTCACAGGCTTCCAGGTAACAGGGCACTTTGAGAACTGAATTTTGTAAGTAAAAAAATTAAAATATATATATATACATATACACACACATCCCCCACTAATCTACACAGTCAGTACTACTAGTTAAAATAAAACCCCCTCCCTGTCTCTAATAAAAGGAACCAAGTTTGCCCAGGTGCAATCACCCATAGCATCTTATACAATCTTTGCTTTTCAGCAGGCGACCAATAACTACCTGCCGATTGGTTGCTATAGGTTACTGCACCCAGGCAACGGTAATGCCTTTGAATACACAAGCCCACTAGGGTTGCCACCTTTTTAAAAATCTTTTAACGGCCGCTGGGGGGCGGGGGACACAAAGGGGCGGGCCGTGATGTCAAAAGGGGCGAGGCCACAACACGGACACCACGGACATTAGAAGAAGTAAGAGAAAAGGTAAGTTCCAGGGGATGTTCCGGGGGATTGGGGGCGGGCCGAGGGCTCCTTTTAATCGTATTACAAATTTACCGGCAGCTACATTGCCGGTAAATTTGTAATACAGGCCCCGGCCTTGGCAAGTATTTTACTGGCTAGGCCATACCTCCCAACTGTCCCTTTTTCGGAGGCACAGTCCCTCTTTTGACAGCTCAACCTGCAGTCCCTCATTTGTACTGGAAGGTCCCTCTTTTCTCTGTACCGAACAGCCAGAAAAAGAAACAGTTTCTCGCTTAATTGGCTTTTAGCAGAGAGCCCAGAACAGCTAACAGGTGCAAATAAGATACTTTGTAACAATTTTGAGACACAAAAACAAAGTTTAGATAAGGAGAAATATTTTCAAACTTTCATAACCTGCCAAATTTTGTAAAACAAACATGGTAATTAGGAGGTGTGGCCACAGAAAGGGGTTTGGTCAAAAAATTGCTCTACGTGCGGAAACAATTTTTTGTCCCTCTTTTTACTTCCAAACTGTCAGGGGTCCTTTCCACTGTCTTCTTTTTTCTTTGCTCCCAGGAATCCCTTTCTCTGCTCTGGGTGAGGACATGAGTCTACACATCTTCAGCACTAAACCTTCATCTATTGGACGTAGGGTTGCCACCTTTTCTGGGAAAAAATACCGGCCTTCCTATATATTTATCTTTTTCCCTATTAATAACATTAGGATCAGCCATAATTTTTACCGGCCAGGCCAGTAAAATACCAGCCAGATGGCAACTCTAATTGCATGTGAATCAGGGGCAGTGCCAAGTTCTACAGGAAATGTGTCCCAGGCAGCTGTAAAGCCATTACCTAAATCAGTCAGATATGTCCATGCATAGGGTTGCCACCTTTTCTGGAAAAAAATACCGGCCTTCCTATATATTTATCTTTTTTTCCCTATTAATAACATCGGGATCAACCATCATTTTTACCGGCCAGGCCGGTAAAATACTGGCCAGGGAGAAACCCTATCTGTGCATCACAGGCAACTTGACCCAGAGTTACCCAAATTATACGGTTACAAAATAAGAACATTTAGGAAGATGGCAGTCTGTGTATTTTATGAGGTTAATGTCTGCGCTGGGGGATAAAAGCGACACCGTCCTGGCAGATTTCTGCCCATTATTTGTTAATTAAAGGAGACCTGTCACCCACACATGGAAATCTGTATAATAAAAGTCCTTTTAAAATTAATCATGAAACCCAAATTCTTTTTTTTATGAAAACAACAATACTGGAACTAAACTCATACCCGTCAATCATATATTGCCTGCCCCTCCTCTATGCCTTAGGCAGGGAATTACTTTCACTTTCCATTCAGCACTTACTAGATGTCACTGCCCTTCCCACATTCCCCCTCTGTCTTCAGCATTTAATTTTGTAGCCAGGGCATCGGCATCAGGTGCCCCATTTTGGTGCATAAAGAAGATTTTGGCATGATTTTAACTTGTCTTAATAACAGTGTCCACAAAATGGCTGCTGCCTGTTTGATTTGATTGTGATTTACAAGACTAAAAGAAAGAAGTTTGAAATCATGTATATAGTTCAAGTGAAGTTTATTTTGCTTGACTAACATCATAAAACAGGATTTGGAATTATTTTTTACAGTGACAGGTCTCCTTTAAACAAAACCTTTGGCTTGCAGCTGAACCTTCCCAACCAGAGGTAGATTTTAAAATTGCATTCCTCTAGACCTCTCACACCTGCTGCCCCGCACACTAACCCCCCTTGCTCATACTCTCCAACCCCTATATTCTCACACCTCTTACCTCTTGCAGTTCTGCTGCATTTTCCATGATCGCTGAGTACTAAGTCCCAATTCAAATGTGGCCAGCGAACAACATACCTCCCCTAGCAATTTGCCGCCCAGGCCCAGATTTATGGAGAGGCCACCTGGGCCTATGGCAGCAGGATTTCAGGCTGTCCAACACAGTATTGGTTCAGAAACACTGGGGAGGCGCAAGAGATACGATAGTCTTTAACATTTTCTGTACGCCAATCCCCATTGCTCTGGTCCCAATGGTGAAAATTTGAATATGTAAATCCGACCCTGCCTGCCCCCAAATCCAGGTCTCTTCCCAACTGCAAATACATTCATTGCTGCAGTTCTTTTTCTATATTTTTTTTAGCTTTCCAGAAAAGAATATAAAAAGCCAAGGGAAGCTACCCGACAGACCCAGATTGGGATGGATTGCAGGCAGTTAAGGGGAGCTTTTGTTACTAGGGGGTCTTCTTCCTCAGCAAAAGTGGTTTCGGCTGTCTTCAGCAGCATCCTTGGCCCCCCCTTAAAACCTGAGGTCCACTGGGCCTGGGACAACTGTCACTGAGGAAGGGACAGGTGTTCCTGAAACGTTTCATCGTGATTACAGTGTCTGAAAGCACTATGGAATAAAATTGGGACCACCCCTGTTGCAGCATCTAAAGGTATTGGCATTCTTTTGTATTGCCTGGGACAACTGTGCTTGTTGATGGCAGCCCTGCATGTGTGGGTAGCAGATATAAGAAGGAATATGGACACACACTTCCTTGGCTGCACGATGAACACACGAGGGCCAGCAGAAGAGAGAGAATAAGTTCTCAGGAACATGTCCCTTGCATGACTGCAGCTCAATAGTAACAACAATGTCCATCAACAGCCCAAGATCCACACACTGGACATCCTTCCTTGTACAGAAAACAGCAGCTTAAAACCAATCCCAAGCTGATTTTGGGGTTATCAGACTGTCTAGATATGGCTGGATGTGGCCAGATGGGAAAGAATATTCGCTGGCCCACAAGGCTGGAAGCAGGGAAAAGCCCTTGTTTATAAAGTTTATTGAGGAAGTGTAACATTTCAGGATAACACCCCATTGTGCTGTTCACTCACTTTGTGACCGAAACATTGGATCTTCAATTCCTCTTCCCTCAAGTGATAACCTGAAATAAGCTCTCAAAATGCCCGTAATGAATCATTGTCTCCTTATTGTCAGGTTAGATGACATTATTGTGATAATTAGTGGTGCCTTATATGCTTAGGACCCCACTGTCTCATTGGGCCACATTTGAACAGACACGAAAACCTGTAAAAAGAGCCATGTCCTAGGCAATGGAGTAACTCTTTTGACTGTCCTTTCCTCCAAATTCAAAGGGGGCATTGAAGTCAAGTTGTTAATTTCAGTGGCTTTCTGCAAAGTCACATATCTCTAGGTCATTGACCTTGTATTTACTAACAGAGCTTCTCAATTGCACAAGTGTGGCAACCTTTCTCAACCTCTGCTTTCATTTTCCAACTTGCAGTGGGCCCCTCAAAATTAATTGATGATTGGTTGCCTTGGGTAACTGCACTGGTGCACTTTAGTACTTGTACTGTAAATGGGTTGCCTTGATAAACAGGGTCTTCATTGTCCTTAGGCGGGGATTTCCAAGCCCCTTGAACTTGCAGTTGCACAAGGACATGTATTTTGGACTTCTTTGTGCTTGATACACGTGCAGCACCGGGCCAGGCACCCTAGGAAATCTGGCTGGTTGAGTGCCGAATAGACATGTACACACGCGAATAGGTATGAGCACATAGTGCCTCACAGTCAGGCAGAGAAGAAAGAGGGGACCGGACTAGGGGGTAGGAAGCAGAGAATGTACATGCCTGGTGTCCCCCCCCCCCCTGCTTTGCACCATAGGCACATGCCTACTTTGCCTACCCCCAGTTCCAGTCCCGTACAGGTATGGCATCCGTTATCCAGAAAACTCCAAATTACGGGAATGCCATCTCCCATAGACTCCATTTTATCCAAAGAATTCACATGAAAAATGATTGCCTTTTTCTCTGTACTTGAGCTAAACTGAGATATAGTTAATCATTATTGGAGGAAAAACAAGAGTTTTGGGTTTATTTAATGTTTAAATTATGCTTTAGACTTAAAGGAGAAGGAAAGGCTTGGTGCACTTGGTGTCAAATGTTAGGCACCCCAAGTGATTCTATTTACTTACCTGAAACCCTGGGCTGGTGCTCCTATCAGCAGAAAACTGCACCGGCCGGGGGTTATACCAGTGAGCACCACGGATCGCTCCTCTTCCGGCTTCTTCTTTCTTCAAATTTCCCGGGGCAAACGCATGTACAGTAGAATGAAATAGGCGACTTTTTAGTTAAAGTTCAGCTTTTCATTCTATGCGCAGCCGCACGAAGAAAGAAGAAGAAGGAAGAGGATCGCTCAGTGGTGCTCACTGGTATAACCCAGGGCCGGTGCAGTTTTCTGCTGATAGAAGCACCAGCCCAGGGTTACAGGTAAGTAAATACAATCAATTGAGAGTGCCTAACATTTGGCACCAGTGCACAAAGCCTTTCCTTCTCCTTTAAAGTGGTTGTTTACCTTTGAGTTCAATTATAGTATGATGTAGAGAGTGATATTCTGATACAATTTGCAACTGGTTTTCATTTATTATTATTTGTAGTTTATGAGTTATTTAGCTTTTTATCCAGCAGCTCTCCAGCAATTTTAGCAATCTGGTTACTAGGGTCCAAATTCCCCTAGCAACCATGCATTGATTTGAATAAGAGACTGGAATATGAATAGGAGAGGGGCTGAATAGAAAGATGAGTAATAAAAAGTAGCAATAACAATACATTTGTAGCCTTACAGAGTATTTGTGTTTTAGATGGAGCTGGTAAGAGTCAGACGAAGGCAGCAAATAGTAAATAAAATATATATATATATATATTAACAAGAAAAAACGAAGGCCAATTGAAAATTTGCTTAGAATTAGCCATTCTACAACATACTAAAAGTTAATTTACAGATGAGCCACCTCTTTAAGGTATGAAGAACCAAATTCCATAAAGATTCTTTATCTGAACACACCCAGTCCTGAGCATTCTGGACAATAGGTTTCATACCTGGACCACACTTTCTCACTGTGAAGTTATATATGGGGGAGGGGGGGGGGCATTACCAGATTCTATGATCCTCTTTAACAACCAGTAGAGTGATGCCGAGATCCCATCATATTGCAGAACAGTCAGGCTTGTGGGAATGTGGGAGCCTGAAATGCCCTCCCCAAAAAAATTTTTATCTACAGCAGCAGAACAACTCGTATAATAAATATAAACACTCCCTACCTGGACACGGCTGTTCTAATTTTTATAACATGAATGTCCCTAATGTACAGAAATGCCAACCTACCTGTGCTCCTGGAAGTGAAGATACACGGTTGGGAGTCTGGGAAGCTTTGGTGAAATAGGTAATAAATGGGAAAGACGGAACATAAATAGGGCAGGTTTCCCCTTTGGCTGAGATGATAAAATACTGCAGTAAATGGGCCACTTCCAGCTTTATTTCTATAATTATCAGCCATCCTGGGTCTCTTAGGGAGTTCAGCCTGAAGGACTATTAGTAATTGACATTAGAAAACTGCACAGCAATGTGTTCAAGGCCACCTTTTCTATTAACTGTTCTACCCTGGTGATTAGATATGTTGCTATGCTGAACTTGGTTTCGAGAAAATGAAAGAATTCTTCTTGATTTGAACTAAAGGACTAGTTGTATTTTATATATTGAGCTTACTGGACCTTACTCTGCCGGCTTTCAGCTCCGACTGCCTCTATTTATAGCAGGGGTCCCCAACCTTTTTTTTTTTTTTTTTTTTTTCGAGGACCGGGGGGTGGGGTGGGGTCGGCAGCAAATTTGGACACACCAGTGTCCAATTTTGGCATGCCGTTGTCCAATTCGGCGCGCCGCGTTTTTGCACACTGGGCTCAACGGCCCAGTGCGGGAGTGTCCCACGTCCCACTACTGGCCCGCTGCCCGGCGGTTGGGGACCCCCGATTTATAGCCTTTTATGATGTCAGAGATACACAGGGTCTATAAATGGAGGTGCCGCATGGGTTTGGCTTGGGTGTAGATTGGTAGCGAGCAGTTTAGGGTCGGGTGCAGGTCGAATTAGTGTCAACCTGCGGTGAAGGAGTAGGGAACAGGGCACTGGATTCGAGAGAGGATTTTGTTCTCCTTTAAAAATGTTCCTATATTGAATATGGTGTCACAATTACTGGGATGCGCTTTTATTTAATTTTAAATTCCCTCCTATAACCCCCCCCCAGCCCGATGAGCTTGTACAGACCCGATATGGCTACCAAAGCAAAGTGAGCCATTTCTGTAAGTCACATTGGGCTGGGGTGGAATGAAGCATCAATAGTCTGGTGAACAAAAGAAATCTCAGTAATGACAAGAAGTAGAAAACATTCAGAACCTGCAGCTTTCAAAAAACTCCGCATCCTCCTTGCCGCCCATTGTGTGAAGAGGCCTCACAGCTGAAAGATACAAGGCAGACACTTTTCTTTTCATGTTAAGTTTATTGGCATCATTTTCATCTTTACAGAAGATTCCAGCCTACGGAATAGGACGTGGGCTGCTGGGAGAGAAAAAAAAAAAGGTAGAAGTGCCGAATGGAAGCAAGCGATGAATTCAAGAACAGAGACATAGGGGTCGCTAAACTGCCAGGGGTTTTATACCAATAATAATAGTTTGTGATCCGCAGAAGAGGGGTGAGGGCAGGAGGGACCTCTAGGACTACTTCATCTGCCAGTGAAGGGGGAGAAGAAACATAGGACACCCCAGAGAGGAAAAAGAGTTGTTAAGCTACAGGTAAACCGTTAAAATATACCCCACCCTCCCCATCATGTAAGAGCTTAGCAAAGATCCCCCTGCAGACCGCTGACACGACAACGTTATATATACTTTTATATAGAAAAAAATTACAATAGAAAAAAAACAAAAAACAAACAAAATGGAAAAATAAAGTGATTTACTACCTGCACTTAAGCTCATATCCAAGTCCAACATGCACATGACTGTTACAAGTCTATCTGCCAATTCTGAAGGCGTTAAAGGATAAATAAATCTTTAAAAAAAAAAAAGCAAATGTTAAATTGCTATTCTAGGAATTTTTGCAATGTGTATTAATTATTTATTTTGTTTTAATTCCAACATATTAAGGGATACGTCTACTGTTAACATGAATGAATTTTGTTACAGCAGCGCCACCTGCAGGTCAGTTTCCCACCAGTCTGACCACCAAGTAGTCAAGGAATTTGTGAGGAGAAAGAAAGAGGCTGCTCTGATGTTCTTCTGCTTAGGAAAATAATTAGAAACCTTTCCAACATCAGAGCAGCCTCTTTCTTTCTCCTGACAACTTCCTTGACTACTTGCTGGTCAGACTGGTGGGAAACTGACCTGCAGGTGGCGCTGCTGTAACAAAATTCATTCATGTTAACAGTAGACGTATCCCTTAATATGTTGGAATTAAAACAAAATAAATAATGAATGCACATTGCAAACATTCCTAGATTAGCACCCTCATTATTTTTACATTCATTTATTTATTTTAAAGGTTTACTTATCCTTTAAAGACAGCTCTTCTAGTGAAATGAATAAGCAGCAGATTCTGGCTGTACTCTTTACCTCTTGGGGGCGCCACAACATTTACACGGTGGATTAGCGTTTGCAGGCCAAGCACGCAGGGGCAAAAAATTATTCTACGGTCTAATTACCTGGGCTTCAATATAAGTAAATCAAACCTTTTTTCTAACGCTAAATTTATACATATTTTTTTTTTTAATTGGTTGCATATATTAACATGTACTATAAGATTCTTTTTTTCCTAACGAAGCATTACATAATAAATGGATTCTGTAAAAAGAAGGTGTGATTAATTAAAAGTAACAAGCAGATAAGTACAAAACTCAAAGACCCAGGGTGAGACTGGGTGCTGAGCTTGCAAAGGATTATGGGATATGAGCAGCCAGTCTGCTTAGAGCCTTCAGTGGGACGCGGGACAATTAAAATGGTTTATTATCAGATCAGGTCATATGTTAATTATACACAACGACTGTAAAATGAACCAGACAAAAAGACTGTTCTCCCCCACAAGACACACAAAAAAACCAAAAAGTTCAAACAGTATGTTTTTAATGTTAACCACTTTGCACCCAGAGGGGCTTGCAAACACTGTTGCAGGCCACTTGGTAACACAGGGGTTAAAACACACAGGCATATAATCCCCCCCCCCCCCCGAAAAAAAACTTGATGAGAAAAACCAGTGTGTTGTGCGTATGATACAGGTGTCAGTATCCAATTGGATCGATGTCTGGGAGCTGGAGATGATGCAGTTGATTATTATTTATCCTTTACACTCTGGACAGGGAGGGAAGGGGCTCTTGTGTTCGAAGGCCTAAGTGTGATATCGGTTAGTGAGAGACTCCGGCAACCTTCGCTTTCAGCAGCTGCAGCTCTCAGCAGAGGCCTTTGCTCTGTCATTTTTGTCCAATTTGATGGGTTCTGGGAATTCGTTGTACAGCTCCACCTCGGTCTCCTGGCGGGACAAAATAGGCTCAGTTAAAGGGGACCCGTCATCCAAAAAAAGTTTTCAAAATCCTATTTTATCACATTAGACAAGCAAAACGTACTTTAATTACACTGTATAAATTATTTAAATTTTGTTTCCTCCAATCTGGGAATTCATAATTATAACCAGCAGGCAGCAGCCATTTTATGGACACTGTTATTAAGACAAGTCTTGTATCATCTCAGAATCTTGTTTGTGCACCAGAATGGGGGACCTGATGTCCATCCCCATGCCCTGGCTACACAATTAAATGGTGAAGAGAACGGGGAATGTGGGGAGAGCAGTGACATCTAGGAAGTGCTGAATGGAAAGTGAAAGTTATTGTCTGCCCCGCCTCTATGCCCAGGCAAAGAGGAGGGGCAGGTAATATTTGATTGACAGCTGAGATTTCTAAATGAGCTTACATTGGCTATGAATGCTTTAATAAAAAATAGAAATTGGATTTCATGTTTCATTTGAAAATGACTTATTATACAACTTTGTGTCTGGGTGACAGGTCCACTTTAAGAGGTTTATTAGCATATCAGTTTCCAAAACTACAATAGTTCCCACAATATTACACAATATTTTCATTCAAAAGTCAACACTTTGGGGTATATTTATCAAAGAGTGGAGTAAGAAATCACCACAGTCCGCTAAAGTGTATATTCTGCAACTCTCCATTTATTTCTATGTGGTTTTGCATCAATGGGTGAAAGTTCATCCTTTGATAAATACGCCTTTCAAAATCCCATAGAAACGAATGGAGTGGCGCGGAATTTCACTCCTGGCGACCTCTAACTTCACTCTTTACCCCTTTGTATTCAATAATGGTATACCTTTAAAGGGTTTTTTCAACTTTACAGTAACTTTTAGCATCTTATAGAATGGCCAATTCTAAGCAACTTTTCAATTGGCCTTCATTTTTATTTTATTGTATAGTTTTTGGATTATTTGCCTTTTCCTTATGACTCTTTCCAGCTTTCAAATGGGGGTCATTGACCCCATCTAAAAAAACAAAAGCTCTGTAAGGCCACAATTTATTATTACTTTGTTAATAAAAAGTAATACTTTTTATTACTCATCCCCTTTCTATTCAGGCCTCTCCTATTCCAGTCTCTTATTCAAATCAGTGCATGGTTGCTAGGGGAATTTAGATCCTTGCAACCCGAGAGCTGCTGAATAAAAAGCTAAATAACTCAAAAACCACAAATAATAAAAAATGAAACCAATTGCAAATGGTCTCAGAATATCACTAAACATACTAACAATTATTTTAAAGGAATAGTTCAGTGTGAAAATAAAAACTGGGTAAATAGATAGGCTGTGAAAAATAAAAAATGTTTCTAGTATAGTTAGTTAGCCAAAAATGTAATGTATAAAGGCTGGAGTGACTGGATGTGTCAGATCACTACTTCCTGCTTTTCAGCTCTCTTGGTTTACACTGACTGGTTACCCTGGTTACCAGGCAGTAACCAATCAGAGACTTGAGGGGGGGTCACATGGGTCATATCTGTTGCTTTGAATCTGAGCTGAATCCCGAGGATCAATTACAAACTCACTGAACAGTTATGTCCCATGTGGCCCCCCTTCAAGTCGCTGACTTAAGCTGGCCATAGACGCAAAGATCTGATCGTACGAATCGAGGATTCGTACGATTTTCGGAACGTGTGTGGAGAGTCCCGACATTTTTCGTCCGGCGGAGATTGGTCGTTTGGTCGATCGGACAGGTTAGAACATTTCTGTCGGCTGCCGATAATATCTCTGTGTGTATTACTGATCGTACTATTTTCAGTGGGAGACTGTCACTAGCTTTGGTTGGACATAGATATCGTACGATTGCTGTCAGGGGCAGAACATTGCTGATCTGTTCTTTTACTAATCTGACTGGTAAGACTTTGATCTGAATGGTTAGTGGCGGGTCGGGAGATGGGAAAGTCCGATCGTACGATGATTCGTACGATCGGATCTTTGCATCTATGGCCAGCTTAACTCAGAGTTATAGAGCTTAAAAGCAGGAAGTCTGATTCTGGCTGTTTTATTAGACAGCCAGTCACTCCAGCCTTTATACATTACATTTTTGCCTAACTAACTATATTAGAAACATTTTTTATTTTGCACAGCCTATCTATTTACCCAGTTTTTCATTTCACACTGAACTATTCCTTTAAAGGTAAACAACCCTTTTAATTGTGTGCTGCAGACATGTAGAATCTACAGTGCTGGCACATTGGTACTTCCATGTCAGTCAGCTCCGTTGATTCTACAGGAAGTAAAGGCCAATAAAAGGCTAGTGATTAGTCACTGGTGGCTGCCTAACCAACTGGCAACCCCCAAGTGAATATGGGTTTTGGTCATGTTGATCCTTTCCTGCCGAGAGGTTTGTTTATCTAAGTTATTGTTAGTTGAAGTTTCTAAACCTGACAGTTTTGCCAACCTGACTTTCCCATCTCAGCCTGTCCGTTAAAGTTTCTAATGCTAACGGACTCCTGCTGCACAAATATGGCGGCCCCCTCATACAGGAACATGGGGCATTAGACAGGTAATGTAAAAGCTTTGTGCAAATACTTTATGGCAAAGTTATAAGTAGCTTTCAAAGGCAATATTATGATAGATGTAAAAAAAAAAAAGAGTTTAATTCCTGGTGTCAGTATCTCGTTAAACACCACTTACCTTCTCGGTTCCTCAAACATTTAACCAGAGCCCTAAGCTATGATTCACACTGTATAAAAACTGTCAGTTTTGTGGGATAGAGTCAAATATGTGCCCAGAGTTGGGAGGCTGTTTCTTGAGTAGAACACATGGTGAAGGCAGAATGCTACATCTCACTCTCATTTACCATGACCCTTGCCAGATGGTTTTTACCAATATTAGAATGTTACTAAAGGGGAACTATTGCAAAAATGAAAATTTAATATCTTCATCATACTAAAAATTTTTTCTAAATACAATTAATTAAAACATCTGTACAATTTCTTCACTATCCCTCTCTCAGCATCTGTTTCTCTTCATTCTCTCTTCATGCAGCAGTTGGGTGTCAGATATTCATTGACAGTTAGATCCATTATATTATATGGGGGCTCCTTTTGCCTAGTAGATGTATTAGAGCTCACTCTATTAAAATCACCAGACATCATGTCTCTCTACATGCAGGATTTGTGCAAAAGGCATTATTTTTTTAAATTTTGTTTGTGCTGGAATCAGTTATTTGAGTAAGCTCTAATTCGTCTGCTAGTAGCCCCCCTATAAGATATATTGGATCTAACTGTCAATGACTATCGGACACCCAACTCCTGAATGAAGACAGAATGAAGAGAAACAGATGCTGAGAGGAATAGTGAAAATAAACTTGATTATTTCAGAAACTATGCAGAATATTTAATTGATTGTATTTACAACGTTTTTTATTTCAGTATGATGAAGCTTCATTTTTGTGATAGTTCCTGACTTAGAAAGGAGCTGGGGCTGATGGGGTTGCAGGATACAATGTTGGTTATACATTCTTTTCTCAATTGCTATTTTGCTTTTATGATTCAGCGCTAACTCAATGTAGTCCGATTGCCATAGCTCTAAAGCCATGCAAAGTAAACTAGCCCTGCTGATTCTCCAGGAGCGGGAGGCGTTTTGGTACCTGTTTAAGTGCATTCCGTGCGATCGTCTGAAAAGCCTGTTCCACATTGATAGCTTCCTTTGCACTGGTTTCAAAATATGGGATGTTGTTTTTGCTATGGCACCACACCTGTGCTCGCTTTGTGGTTACCTGTTGAGGTGAAAGACAGAAAGGACAGGCTCAGGAATCAATGCCTGGGAAAACAGATCACATAACACTCCATTGTTCTCATCAAGCATTTATACAGGTATGGGACCTGTTATCCAGAATGTTTGGGACCTTTCGTAATTTGAATCTTCATACCTTAAAGGGGAAAACATGTTTTTTTTACAAAATGAATCATTTAACAGTACTGCTCCAGCAGAATTCTGCACTGAAATCCATTTCTCAAAATAGCAAACAGATTTTGTTATATTCAATTTTGAAATCTGACATGGGGCTAGACATTTTTTCAGTTTCCCAGCTGCCCCCAGTCATGTGACTTGTGCTCTGATAAACTTCAGTCACTCTTCACTGCAAGTTGGAGTGATATCACCCCCTCCCTCCCCCCCAGTAGCCTAACAACAGAACAATGGGAAGGTAACCAGATAGCAGCTCCCAAACACAAGATAACAGCTCCCTGGTAGATCTAAGAACAGCACTCAATAGTAAAAGCCAAGTCCCACTGAGACACATTCAGTTACATTAAGTAGGAGAAAGAACAGCCTGCCAGAAAGTAATTCCATCCTAAAGTGCAGGCACAAGTCACATGACTGGGACAGCTGGGAAACTGACAATATGTCTAGCCCCATGTCAGATTTCAAAATTGAATATAAAAAAGATCTATTTTGATGAAATGGATTTCAGTGCAGAATTCTGCTGAAGCAGCACTATTAACTGATGTGTTTTCCCATGACAGTATCCCTTTAAGTCTACTAGAAAATCATGTAAACATTACATTAACCCAATAGGCTGGTGTTGCTTCCAATAAGGATTAATTATATATTAGTTTGGATCAAGTACAAGATACTGTTTTATTGTTACAGAGAAAAAAGGAAAACATTTATTTAAAAAAAAAATTTGGATTTGATTATAATAGAGTCCACGGGAGACAGCCTTTCCATAATTCGGAATATTTAGATACGTAACAATAAAAGGAGAGAACAATTTGAGCTCTAATTTATCAAAATATATGCATAAAACGGAGCTATATCAGAATGAAAAGGCACTTACTTGTCTGTTCTCAAGGTCTACCTTATTTCCCAGCACAACAAACGGAAAGTTCTCCGGGTCCCTTGGACTCGCCTGGATGAGGAATTCATCTCTCCAACTGTCCAGAGTCTTGAAAGTGTTGGGAGCCGTGACGTCGTAGACCAACACGCAGCAGTCGGCCCCTCGGTAGAAAGCGACCCCCAGGGATTGGAACCTTTCCTGCCCAGCTGTGTCCCAGATCTATACAGACAGAGAGAGAATGAGAGAGAATGAGGTCTTCGATTTCACCAGGTAGAAATACCTAATTTATATAACTCAGCTTTACGGCTGTTTGTTCTTTGTGTCCTATTAAATCTGCTCCCGTCAAAAATCATAACTTTATGAGGGTTATTTACTAAAATCCAAATTTATCTCATTATTAATATAAAAAAAAAAGCTTTACCAAACTCCCAAGCCTGATTTTGCCTTGTTTATTAATAATATAAATATATTCAATCTGGGAGAAAAAAAACACGATAAAATCGAGCGAAAACCCTCATCGTACAAATTTTTACTGGCTTTTCTCACCCAGAATTGCTCTGTTTTTTTTTTCGAGTTTTTGCCTGAAAACCCTGAAAAAGTGGGGTTTTTGGGCTAAACCCACTGAAGACCAAAATAGCTTTGATTTGGGATAGGTGCCTCTCGCATTGACTTATACAGGACCTTGACAGGTCTGAGATTGCGGATCTTTGGATTCTGGCTTTTTGCAGCTTGAAAAATTCTAGTTTTGCCCCGAAAAGCCCAACCAAAAAAATTGAGGTTTAATAAATAGCTCCCTCTAAGTCCAAAAACACATGTTTTATTTTACCCTAAATAGCTTCTTTCACGGTCTGCCTTCTCCTGATCGAGCTGAGAGGGAGGGTCATAATTTATTTCGGGTAAGTGGGTCACATGATTGACGATAACATCACTGCCTGTTCATTGTCCTTACTTTACGCTCATTGTTTATGGCTCTGTTTTAACCTTAATCCTAAAATCAACTTGTAGAAAGATAAATGTGTGTAATAGCATGTCCCCATAAGGGCAGAGACACACGTGAAGATTCGGGGAGATCACCCAGCGACAAATCGTCTCTTCTTCGGGCGACTTATCTACCCGAGCTGCCTTCCAGCCGGCTAGAATCTAAATCGTCCGGCGGGATGGCACTTAGATCGTTTCGTCTTCCAAAGTCGCCCGAAGGTTCCTCGTGAGCCAACTTCGGAAAACGAAGCGCTCGAGTGCCATCCCGCCAGCGATTTCGATTCTAGCCGGCGGGAAGGCAGTCCATGGAGATAAGTCGCCGGAAGAATAGGCGATT
Source organism: Xenopus laevis (assembly GCF_017654675.1). Lineage (NCBI taxonomy): Eukaryota > Metazoa > Chordata > Amphibia > Anura > Pipidae > Xenopus > Xenopus laevis. The sequence goes on along the minus strand of NC_054377.1, from coordinate 135,741,236 downwards.
TGTTGCTGGGCGAATAAATCTCCCCGAATCTCCATGTGGGTCTCTGCCCTAAGTCATGTAACACAAGCGCTACAGTAACAACAAGTTCTGCTCGTAACATTTGATAACAAGAAAGCGAAGGGAAGTTATGGGCATATGCAGAATGACTTTTACTGCCCACACTGTGCGTTACTATATAGAATTGCTGCAGACTGCAGTGCTGAAGTATGTAAAGGGGTCGGCAACCCCCTAGCAAGGAGCACGGGACCTGAACTGGCAGTGGAGGGAATAGGTCATTTCATTGTGGATGATTTCGGAAATTGGTAATGCACATACATCGCAAATCTGCTCAGAATTACATTTTCTTTAATATAAAAAGCAATGTTATGAAGGTACAGCTTCAGCCTAACCGAATTCTCCATTCAAAAAAAAAAAAAACGAAATTTTGGTGCAACTATATAGAGTGGCAAATATACTTGTCATTTTCCTTTCAGTGAAGAAATTATGTGCTTTTGTCACGAGGATAGCGTTGCCATGGATACCAGAAATAAAGTGGTAGGGGTAAGTAAGGGGATGTGGCTTCACTAACATACTCTAGTGTCTGTAATAATCCATACAGCAGGGGTGTCCATACTTTACTAATGCGAGGTCTACTTTAAATGATGATCATAAAAGCATTGTTACAATTCTGTTCCACAGAAAATATTACTTAAATATGGATTCATGAAACAATGTTAATTGCTAACAAACAACTATTTATGTAACCTTAACTTAAATATCTGAATGAAAAGCATGAAACAGGAGAGCGATTTAAACAGTTTGTTAACAGAGTTTTGAGATGTACCAGTTAAAGGTCTACTAGTAGATCCTGATCTACCATTTGGGCACCCCAGCCATACAGCATTAGAATTCTCAGGTGTGTAATGCACTACTACTAGTAATCTACCATGTAAGGTACATAAACACTACTTATAGTTAAAGGAAAACTAAACCCTAAAAATGAATAGGGCTAAAAATGCCATGTTTTATATACTGAACTTGCACGAGCCTAAAGTTTCAGCTTGTCAATAGCAGCAATGATCCAGGACTTCAAACTTGTCACAGGGGGTCACCATCTTGGAAAGTGTCTGTGACACTCACATGCTCAGTGGGCTCTGAGCAGCTGTTGAGAAGCTAAGCTTAGGGCTCGTCACTAATTATCCAGCAGAAAATGAGCTTGGTCTGTAATATAAGCTGATGCTACAGGGCTGATTATTAAATTCTGATGCTAATTGCACTGGTTTCTGTGCTGCCATGTAGTAATTATCTGTATTAATTACTAATCAGCCTTATATTGTGACATTTCTATTCTATGAGTACTGTATATTGTGAGTGGGTCCCTAAGCTCAGTAAGTGACAGCAGCACAGAGCATGTGCAGTGAATCAGCAGAAAAGAAGATGAGGAGCTACTGGGGCATCTTTGGAGACACAGATCTTTACTGCTAAAGGGCTGTGGTTGCCTTGGGCTGGTACAGAAGCACAAAACAATGTACAACATTTCTAGCCAACTTCTTTAATCAAGCTTTAGTTCTCCTTTAAGTAAGGGCCCTACAGGGCATTCTGGGATTTGCATTCTTAGCAATCTTCACAGCTGGCATGGGAACACAGAGAGACCCTCCAGACTAAGCTTGCTCATATGCCGCTATCCCTCTGGCAAATTTCTCGTGACTACAAGCCGAGGGAGCAGTGTTATGAGTGACGTGATAGAAACAAAAGCTGAATGGAAGCTCTATCACTGCCGCCATCATGTGAGTGTCGAGCTCCCGTTGCATCACGTGGCAGGGAGAATTCACATGTGCCAGTGAGGAAAGCCAAACCACAGGGCACACAGGTTGGTTTATAGTCTTACATTAACTTTATCTATTACAATGAGCAGATGTAGAACATTCCAGGTGCAGTGAGATGTACAGGAAGAGACACTGGCTGTGTTGGTGCCTCACGAATTGTCCCACTGCACCTTTATTGTGTAGAACAGGAATCCTGAAACAGTTCATCTTTACCTGCATTGTGACCAATCTGTCATCCACCATCACCTCCTTAGTGAGAAAATCTGCCCCTATAGTGGCTTTGTACTGGTTGGTGAACTTCTTATTCACATACTGGTTCATGAGAGAGGTCTTGCCAACCCTAGAATGGAAGATACAAACACATTGATTTAATAAAAGAACAATGGCACAACAAAGAAATACGGCTCAACCTACAGCATAATACACTCACCTTCCCATCATTCATTAGAAGTATGTGTTTATATAGTTAAAGGGGTTGTTCACCTATAAATTAACTTTTAGTATGATGTAGAGCAGGGGACCCCAACCCTTTTGACCCATGAGCCACATTCAAATGTAAAGAGAGTTGGGAAGCAACCCCAATAAACCAATAAACCTTGGGGTGCCAAATAAGGGCTGTGATTGGCTATTTGGTAGCCCCTATATGGACTGGCAGGCTACAGGAGACTGTTTGGCTGTACCTGGTTTTTATACAACCAAAACTGCCTGGAATTCAAAAATAATCACCTGCTTTGAAGCCACTGGGAGCATCATCCATGTTGCTCGCAAGCCACTGGTTGGGGATCACTGATGTAGAGAGTGATATTCTGAGACAATTTGCATTTGGTTTTCATTTTTTATAAGTTGTGTTCTTTTATTTAGCTTTTTATTCGACATCTCTCCAGTTTGCAATTTCAGCAATCTTGTTGCTATGGTTCAACTTACCCTAGCAACCATATTATTTTTAATGCATATGGATTGGTAGTGTAGAACGTATTCCTGCATATTCCTGGAGGGCCAGTGTATGGTGTAAGGGGCTTTTTCAAATATTTACAGCCCTTCTGTAATTTGCCAGAAGATTGCCAGTCCGGGCCTGGGTATATTTTATCACATCTGTTTCAGAGGGATGCTCCTGTTCTCAGGTGTGGGGTTAAACCCATAAACCTGGATGTTAGCGGAGGTTGTCCTTATGTTTTCTTCCACATCACAAACATTGTTAGATAACAGAGCCTACATCTTATGTGGAGTTAAGTAACACATCAATTCCACAGAAATACTCAAACTTTGCTCTCATTTATCTAAACACTGGAAATTACCTTTCCCAGGGAACAAAGATCAAGAACATACATCATTGCAGTTAAAGGGCAAGTCTGCCTTCACAAAACATATTGTTTCATAATACACCAGTTAGATTTTTCTTTTTTTTAATTCTTTGTTTGCTGATCTGCCCAGATGTGATGTCACTTCGATCAACCACCTCAGGAGTGTAGCCACGCTCCCGAAATTTGTCGGCCATTAATTGTATAGAAGAATCCAATTGTTTTGGGTCAGACGTGATGCGTTTAACATGACTACACTCCTGAGGGGGTTGATCAAGCAATTTCTAAGTACCATCACTTGCTCAGTCTCAAAGTATATTTGGAACCCAGATTATCAGCTATGTTCTCAATATATGACCGCACGGGGATTACTGTGGAACGCATATGCGCTTCAAACCTCAGCCCCTTATAATTTTCAGGATGCAGGAGCAGGACGTGACGTCTTTGCAGACGCATAATAGGATGTGATATTGCCACAGAAGTGGATTGTTCATATATGGGTTATTCCCGATGTATTTGTTATGTTTATAGACTTATATTAGTCACAATTGCTTCAACACATGGATTGCAAATATGGTGGAACACATATGCGTTTCAAATGATTACCCAGAGGGCATCCCTCCGCTCCTTCGATATCGGAGGAAGCGGAAATGACATCAGACACCCAAGACTCGCCGTAGAGGATACGAAACATCCATAGGTATAAAACCTACTTGGACAGTAAGACTCGTTCTGCCTTTTTCTTTTTTAAGACTCACATAAAATTATGGGCCTTGACAAGGCATGAAAGCTTTTATTTATTTTGGCCAAAAGGTGATACAAACACCTAATTTTTTTTACATTGCACAGGTTTCAGAGGAAGTATGTTAAAGGGGAACTATTGCGAAAATGAAAATGTAATATTTGCTTCAGCATACTGAAATGAGAAACTTTCTAAATACAATCAATTAAAAATCACTATTCCTCTCTCAGCATCTGTTTCTCCTCATTCTGTCTTCATTCAGGAGTTGGAAGTCAAATAAATGATCCAATATATCTTACAGGGGGGCTCTTTTTGCCTAGAAGATGTATTAGAGCTCACTCTATTAAAATCAACAGAAATCCTGTCTCTCTACATACAGAATTTGTGCAAAAGGCAGGTATCGTGTTAGATGTTTGCTTGTACATCTGCTAGGAAAGGGAGGCCCCATAAGATATATTGGATCATTCATCTGACACCCAACTGCTGCATGAAGACAGAATGAAGAGAAACAGATGCTGAGAGAGGAATAGTGAATATAAACTTGATTATTTCAGAACCAATGCAGAATTTTTAATTTATTGTATTTAGAAAGTTTCTTACTTCAGTATGAGGAAGCTTATGTTAAATTTTAATTTTCATGATAGTTCCCCTTTAAGGAAGGATGTTAAAACCAGATATCACCCCAGGACACATGGCTCACTCGCTGTGTCTGACATTCATTAGGATAAATGCAAGATTAAATGCCAGGAGCTAGTAAATATTGCCTTAGGGCATTTGTCTCCCGTGTTAAAAATTGTCAAATGTTCCCGAAAATATCATGCCCTTTGTTAACTTGTAATCGCCACATTTAATTTAATCGTTTCCTTTAGGGCTATTCCACACGGGGAGATAGCGACGCGTTTGCGGTCGCGGCAACAAAGCGCCACGACAGTCGCCGCGACCGGCGCAGGCGACAGTTTTGTATGGGCGCCTATGTAAAAACGCCTGTGCTAACCACACGAGGCGATGCGCTTTTCAACAGTCGCCTGAAAATGCCTCGCCAGGCTTTTTCAGGCGACTGTTGAAAAGCGCATCGCCTCGTGTGGTTAGCACAGGCGTTTTTACATAGGCGCCCATACAAAACTGTCGCCGCGACCGCAAACGCGTCGCTATCTCCCCGTGTGGACTAGCCCTTAGGTTAATCACAGGAAAATGCCTTTCCAACAAATAAGCTGAATCTCCATTTTTACTTGCGGCAATTACAATGTTAGTAAAAGGCAAGGCATTTGCGAGTAGCGATTTTTTTTTATGCGGGTAACAAATCTCCCCATGTGCCTTGACCCTTATGTTGTAGAACAATTCAAGTAAATGATATAACAGAATTCTAATGGCGATTTAACGAATCCACGTCTGTAAAAATAGTAATTTTGACACTTACCCAGAATCCCCGAGGATGATGACCTTCAGCAGCACTTTCTTCCTGGACGTCATCTTTTAGAACTAAATGGGAAGAAACAGACATATGGGTCAGTCATCTGCACATTGATTCCTGTTGGGACCATTGTTTTTGGTACTTTTCAGTTATTGGTTTATCTGCCCATTTTCCTGCTTTCTATCACAGCTGCACTAAATATCAAGGGACCTAAAAGGGATTTTCCAAGGACTCTGCATGAATGAATCGGGTTTCTCGCCTCCAAGCCTGTAATCCAGCTCTCCATGCCCCTTTGTCCTCCTGCTTTCTCTTCCGTAAGCCTATCTTAAACACTCTGTTTTGCCAAACTCTTTTCTGGTTTCCTAGAAGCAACTTCATCCCTTCCATTCATGTTTTGGTCCCACCCGAGGCTGCCAGTTCGTTATTTAAAGGGCTTGTTCACTTTCAAATACTTTCAGTTCAGTTGGTTTCAGATTGTTCATCGGCAATAAAAGTTTTTTCCAATTACTTTCTATTTTCGATTTGTGACCATTTTTCTAATATTGAAGTGTTAAGTTTAATTTTTCACCTTCTAAAGCAGCTCTGGAGGGGGTCGTCGACTTTTTAACGGTATTAAATTGATACAATTAGTTGATACAAGGGATGCACCGAATCCAGGATTCGGTTCTGGATTCGGCCAGGATTCAGCTTTTTTCAGCTAGATTCGGATTTGGCCGAATCCTTCTGCCCGGCCAAACCGAATCTGAATTTGCATATGCAAATTAGGGGTAGGGAGGAAAATCACATGACTTTTTATCACAAAACAAGGAAGTAAAAAATGCTTACACCTTCCCACTCCTAATTTGCATATGCAAATTAGGATTCAGATTGGTATTCGGCCGAATGTTTTGCAAAGGATTCGGGGTTTGGCCGAATCCAAAATAGTGGATTCGGTGCGTCCCTAGTTGATACATTTTTAATTTGTCCCTGCTGAGCAAAATCCCTGAGCTTCATTAAAGGCAGCTGTTAGAATTGATACAATAGTTGCTAATATTCCACAGATACTGCTGAGAAATGTATCAACTAATTATATTAACTAAATGGAGCAAATTGTTACAGATCAGAATGCTGGAAAACTGAGCTGCCAGACTGAGACAAGAACATTACACTTTAAACTCCAATTTTGAAAAAACAGTAAAAGATAAAAATATGGAAAGCAATTGAAAAGAAGCATTTGTTTATGGTGAATAATCTGAAAACAACTGAACTGAAAAGTGTGTTTGGAAGGTGAACAACCCCTTTAGGAAGGATAGAGGTTGGTAAGCTAGCAGGTAAAGCTGTTAAAGGCTAGCAGCCTTTGTTGGAATTGAATGCCCATAAAGGAGAAGGAAAGGCTAAAACTAAGTAAGCTTTATCAGAAGGGTCTATATAAATACACCAGTAAACCCTCAAAGTAATGCGGGTTACTCTGTCCTCTGTCAAAAGAAACACCACATTTCTTTCCTTCTATTGTGTACACATGGGCTTCTGTATCAGACTTCCTGTTTTCAGCTTAAACCTCCAGGGCTAGGGCTTGAGCATGCTCAGTTTGCTACTCTCTCTCTCCCTTTTTCCTCTTACTTCCTTCCCTCCCTGCTGTAATCTGAGCCCAGAGCTATGAGTGAGCAGGGAGAGACTCAGGCAGGAAGTGATGTCACACCAAGCTAATATGGCAGCTGCTATCCTAAACAAACAGAGAGACAGTCTAGAGCGGTTTACTATGGTATGGTGAAGCATTCTGCAGAATAAATATGGTGTTATAGCTTGCAATATTGTGGCTAATCTATTGGCAATAAACTTCTTTCGGTAGCCTTCCTTCTTCTTTAAAGCTCATGCCCCAAGAGTGAGAAGTGCTGCATAAATCCCACATAATTATTTCAACAACCAAGAAACTGTCCCAAACTTTCAGCAACTCCAGGCTGAAGCCATGAGATCCAGTCTCCAGGACTGAAGCTAAAACGCCCCATAGAAAGAGTCACTTGCCACTATAGTGTACATTGAGCCAACTATCTTGGTGCATAACACTGAGCATGTGCAGCAGGAGACCAGAGCCATTCAAATTCTTTGGCAGTACTCGCGGAGGGGTGCCACAGACCCTCTCCCTACACAACATCACACAGAAGCTATCAGAATTAAAATACTAACCAGATATATATTTTTCCATTTTTCTGCCTGTGGTCAATTCCACTTAGTCCTGCATCAATCTGTAACATTAATGCTGCAAAGCTTAACCCTTGTTATTAACACAGTAAATATTGTATCTCAAAGTAAAATGGACTCCTGTGCTTATATCCTTTCTGTACTTGAAGAAAAAGTTACTTTAACACAGTTCCCTGATTTTACATTCTCCCGGATTTCACAAAATTTTTACCTGGTCCCCTGAAAAATGTAAAATGGGGGTTCTACTGTAATTATTGTATTAGAATTCACATGCTTTCTTTTGCTTGAAATATCATTATTGTACCAACAGGTCTTGCCCACTGAGAATAACGCACACTGTGCCAGCTCTACTGCCACAAACAAAATTTAACTGGAGACAAAGAAGTTCAAATGCAACTATGGGATGATTCATGGACTTTCGTCTTACTTATGAAACCGGCTCTGCAGCAATTGTCAGTAAGAAGGTAGATGAGGCCTCAGGGCTAAACACCTACAAGGCTGGTAAGCTGCAAGTATGTCCTTCTGGATAACAGGGAGATTGTTCCTTCGCTCTGCCGATGCTGGAATAATTTTGCCGGTGCCTCAATCCTCCATAAAGGGTTACCGCAATCCCATATTCGTCCATAAAATAGTAGTTCGAGGAGAGCACTCATAGAAGCAGATACTGCTAAAACATTTTATTATTGACTATAAATCACTGTGATGTAGTCAATAATAAAATGTTTTAGCAGTATCTGCTTCTATGAGTGCTCTCCTCTAACTACTATTTTATGTCCTTCTGGATATTTATTATATGCATTCTTGAAACCCATCAAATATCTATTTTTATTCTGCTCCAGACAGTAGTGTGTCTGTCATACTCCTTTCATAATGTAGATCCCAGGGCTTGAGACATCTACTGCTTTTTGGTGCTGGGGAAATTTGATGGCGCTCATAAAGGCTGCAAATACCTGCAGGCGCCCCTAGCTATCCTTCATTATTTACACTTATGTCTCTTCTATAAATAAAGTAATTTCTGTAAATTTAACATAAATGTGATACAGGTATAGGAGGATACTTGGAATCCAGAAAGCTCCGAATTACGGAATGACTGTCTCCCATAGACTCCATTATAATCAAATAATACAAATTTGCAGTGATGAATTCCTTTTTCTCTGTAATAATAAATCTTTACCTTATACTTGATCCCAACTAAGATATAATTAATCCTTATTGGAGGCAAAATCAGCCTTTCCTGGTTCATGTTTACATGGTTTTCTAGTATGAAGATCCAAATTACGGAAATATCCGCTATTCTGGAAAAAACTGGGTCCCAAGCATGCCTGTATTACATTTGCAGACCATGTGACTAATGCAAGGCATTTCCTACTGCTTGTGGCAAGTCATTAAGTTGTAGTATATAAGTGATTTCATACTATCCGGACAATGCTCAGAAATCTGGCAAGAAATGCTGCATTTTTATACACTGGACTTACTGTACAAGCAGAGAAGTACAGCAACCCTAGAACAGCAATGATAAAGACCTTCAAAGTTGTATACAACTATACCACAACCTGGATCTTGTCGGCCATCTTTTGAGTGTCAGTGACACTGCACATGCTCAGTTTGCTCTGGGCTAAAGCTTAAGGATTATGGGAAATTATTAAGCAAAAAACAAGGTTCATTTCTTACAGGAGCTGATGCTACAGGACTGGTTACTAAATACAAATGCAGAATGCACTGGCTTCTCAGCTGCTGCGTAATTGTAAACAAGTTCATTATTAATTAGCCATGTTTAATAGATTTTATATTCTAAATATATTGTGTATTGAGTTGATACCCAAGCTCCTGTAACTGACAGCAGCCCAGAGCATGTCTGAGCATCTTAAAGGGGTTGTATACCTTTGAATTAACTTTTAGTATGATGTAGAGAGTGATATTCTGACACATTTGGCTTTCATTTTGCAGTATTTGTGGTTTTTGAGTTGTTTAGCTTTTTATTCAGCAGCTCTCCAGTTTGCAAGTTTAGCAATCTGGTTGCTAGGATCCCAATTACCCTAGCAACCATGCATTGATTTGAGTCGGAGACTGTAGTATGAATAGGAGAGGACCTGAATAGAAAGGTGAGTAACCAAAAGTAGCAATATCAATAAATTTGTAACCTTACAGAGCATATTATTTTAGATAGAAGGCAAATTTAAAAAATAAATAAAGAAGACCAATGTAAAAGTTGCTTAAAGTTGGCTATTCTACAACATACTAAAAGTTAACTTACCGTAAAGGTCAACCACCACTTTAATTACAGTAAATGAGCCCAAGATAATTGTATATATGCTGCAGGCCAATGACAAATAAAATCAGAGGACAGGGACTGTAGCTCAGCAGTAAAAGAACTCATAAATCATAACTCCTCAATCTGGGCTTAGGCTACATGAAAATCAATTTAAGGGTAGGTGTGTACTTCCCGGCACCCAACAGAAGTAGCCCCTGAGTTAGCCAAAGTAAATAGATAGGCTGTTCAAAATAAAGCATGATTTCAAAATAGTTAGTTCACCAAAAATGTAATGTATAAAGGCTTGAGTGACTGGATGTCTAACATAATAGCCAGAACACTACTTCCTGCTTTGCAGCTCTATGACTGGCTACCAGTCAGTAACCAATCAGTGACTTGAGGGGGGCCCATATGGGTCATAAGCGTTTGCTTTTGATCCTTAGCATGCAGTTCAGATTTAAAGCAAAGTAAACAGAATTGCTATGTCCCCACTTTATCCCTATGTTCTTCTGCGATGGGCAGGGCCAAGCTTTATAGGGTGTCTGAACAACTGCATCAGTTGCAGGAACACTGAGAAACATTTATTTAAGAAACAATCACTGCAAAAGCAGAATACTACACCGAGCTGGTATTATTACTATTTGTTAAAAGGGAACTATCGCGAAAATTAAAATGTAATATAAGCTTCAGCATACTGAATTAAGAAACTTTCCAAACACAATCAATTAAAAATTCTGTACTGTTTCTGAAATAATCAATTTCATCTTCACTATTTCTCTCTCAGCATCTGTTTCTCTACATTCTCTCTTCATGCAGCAGTTGGTGTCAGATGAATGATCTTATAGGGGGGCTCCTTTTGCCTAGAAGGTGTATTAGAGCTCACTATTAAAATCACCAGACATGTCTCTCTACATGCAGGATTTGTGCAACAGGCAGTTATTTTGTTAGATTTTGTTTGTACTGGAATCAGTTATTTGAGTGAGCTCCAATAAATCTGCTGGGCAAGGGAGCAGCCCTATAAGATATATTGGATCTGTCAATGAATATCTGACACCCGGCTGCTGCATGAACAAAATGAAGAGAAACAGATGATGAGAGAGGAATTGTAAAGATAACTTGATTTCAGAAACTATGGAGAATATTTATTGTAATAATTGTATTTCAGTATGCTGAAGCTTATATTAAATTTTCACGATAGTTCCCCTTTAAGCCCATGGGTGCAGCTGGCACAGGCCTTATCTCACAAGGGTAATGTGGCGCATGGTGACTTCCCAGCGGTTCCTCTTTTTTGGAACAAGTATCCCACATGACATTAACATCACAGGGTGACATTTGAGAGCTATTGTAAAATGTGTTTATGTGGGTTGAATCTGAGAGGATTATACACATCACAGGAAGAATATCAGCAGGGGATGAATGAGGAAAGAAGGCTGAGGTCAATCTCCGTCTCTCATCTCACCGATACTCTTCAGGGCTCGGCAAATTGAAAACAAATAAACAGCAGGCATTGCACAAACGCTCTCTCTACATTTGTATTCTGGTTAATGAAAGGGTGAACTGCCCCTTTAACACAGCTCAAAGTTAGAGCTTGTTTTGCAATCCCGTTCTGAACGTCTCGCTCTTTAACACTTCTTAGAAGGAATAAGAGGAGACTCTGGTATTGAGCAACAAGTGCTCTTGAAATGATCAGCATGTGTTGCTATGAATACGCTCTGTAACAGAAGATGCTCTCGTTGTACTATACAGTTAATAAATACAGGGTACATCTGGGCTTATACCAGCACAGGGTCCAGGAGCATGCGTCATAGAGTCAGCCTGCACTGAATAAAGGGGTTCATGCTGAACAGGTATGAGTTCAGTTATCCGCAATCCCGTTATACAGAAAGAAGGGTTACATTGAATCCAGGATTTGGTTCGGGATTCGGCCTTTTACAGCAGGATTTGGATTCAGCAGAATCCTTCTGCCCTGCCGAACCCTAATTTGCATATACAAATTAAGGGCGGGGAGGAAACTTTTGTGACTTTTTTGTAACAAAACAAGGAAGTAAAAATGTTTCTCTTCCCACCCCTAAATTACATATGCAAATTAGGATTTGGTTTGGTTTTCGGCCTTATCTTTTGCGAAGGATTCGGGGGTTCGGCCAAATCCAAAATAGTGGATTCGGTGCATCCCTACCAGAAAGCTCCGAAGGCCATCTTCCATTTTATCCAATTAATCCAATTTTTTTTTAATTTATTCCCTTTTTCTCTGTAATAATGAAACAGTAGCTTGTACTTGATCCCAACTAAAATATAATTAATCCTTATTGGAAGTAAAACCAGCCAGTTGGGGTTATTAAATGTTTACATGATTCTCTAGTAGACTTAAGGTATGAAGATCCAAATTGCGGAAAGATCCATTATCCGGAAAGCTCCAGGTCCCGAGCATTCTGGATAACAGGTCCCATACCAGTACAATGTAGTGTTTTATTATTACAGAGAAAAAGAACATTTTTAAAAATGTGGATTACTTGGATAAAATGAAGACTATGGGAGACGACCTTTCCGTAATTTGGAGCTTTCTAGATAATGCTTTCCGGATAACAGATCCCATAGCTGTACTGTAAATGATAGAAAGAGCTGTTATCCGGAAAACCCCAGACTGCATTTTGGATAGCAGGTCCCATACCTGTATCTGTCTAACAGCTATTAATGCAGAATGTGAGTTTACTAGGTTCATGTTAGAGACGCACCAATCAGGATTCAGCTCTGAGTTTGGCTCAGTGATTGCATTTTTTAAACAATTTGTAAAAATTGTAAATCTACAGTTGAACTTAAAAGGGGTTGTTCACCTTTGAGTTATCTTTTAGTATGATGTAGAGAGTGCTATTCTAAGACCATTTGCAATTGGTTTTAATTTTTTATTATTTGTGGTTTTTGAGTTATTTGGCTTTTTCAGCAGCTCTCCAGTTTGCAATGTCAGCAATCTGATTGCTAGGGTCCATATTACCCTAGCAACCATGCATTGATTTGAGTCTGGAACATGAACAGGAGAGGCCTGAATAGAAAGAGGAGTAATTAAAAGTGTGAATAACAATAAATGTGTAACCTTACAGAGCATTTGTCTTTAGATGGGGCCAGTGGCCCCAATTTGAAGGCCGGAAAGAGTCAGAAGACATCTTTATGCATTCCTTCTAATACACTAATGCACAACGTGTGCCTGGGAGCAAGTCACATGATTTCTTTAACGCACATGCACTGATCTAAACCATGTGACCGATACAGGTCACATGGTATTGCACTTGTTACACAAGAAGGAAGTGAAGGAATAAAGTGAGTAATGTAGCCCTTACTGTAAGATATAAGGATATTATAAGTCACAGAGGAGTTCCATAAACCACAAGACTGAAGGCAAATATATAGTCTCTTTTGCACTTTTCTCTTTTTTGGGGAAAAGTGTAAAACTTGAAAACTTTAGAGCCTAAGAGCATGAATTGTGATTATGACCTGTTTTCATTAAGATGATCTGTACCTATGTGGTTTTATTGTACAGGTATGAGATCAGTTATCCGGAAAGCTACGAAATTATTGGAAGGCCATCTCCCATCGATTACATTTTAATCAAATTTAAATTTTAAAAATGATTCCCCTTTTCTCTGTTATAATAAAACGAGTACCTTGTACTTGGTCCAAACTAAGATAGAATTAAGATACAGTAGAACTCCCATTTTAAGTTTTGCAGGGGACCAGGAAAAAATTATGTAAAATCAGGGAACATGTAAAATATACAATATTTACTGTGTTAATAACAAGGGTTAAACATTACAGAGTTAATGTTACACTATGGTGGCAATGCACTCGTGGTGCTTCGATTTCCAAAGTCGCCCAAAGTGCCGCGAGTGTATTGGTGCTGGCGTTTTGTCATTATAGCAGGCAGTTCGGGAGATTGTCGCCCCGCAGAAGAGGTGATTAGTCGTCAGGTGACTAAATCTCCCCAAATCTACCCGCGTGCTTGAACCCTAAAGCTGGCCATAGACACAAAGATACAGTCGTACAAAACAAAGATTCATAACATTTTTGGTCCATGTGTGGTGTGTCCTGACATTTTATATCAGCTACTAATAATATCTCTGTATATATTGCCTATATTGGGCAACTGTCACTGCTATTTGTCAAACACAATTTTCATACAATTGCTGCCTGTCAATTAATGGCCAGAACACCGTCTGATTTATTTTTCCTACTTACTTTAATCTGAACAGTTAATGGCAGATGGTTAGACTGAAACAAAAGAGTGCTCGCAGGACAAAGAATAAATCTGCACATCGATGGCCAGCTTTAAATTATGGAGATCTAAATTATGGAAAGACCCCTTAAACGGAAAAACACAGGTTCCGAACACTCTAAATAACAGGTCCTATACCTGTATAATGTATCAACAATACTGATATGACGTGAAGTGTGTTATATCATAGAGCCTGAAGGGTTTATTTAGTTTAGTGTCCTGTTGATTGGATTCTCTTATTCTCCATATTTCAGGTTGGTTCTTTAGGGGTTAATAGGTAGATGGGGGCAGGGTGAGTGTGGTTCCATATTCCAGAAGGATCCACAAATCAGCATATGCTGAGGTTTATCAGTTAAATAATGGTTCATTTATTTGTCCCTGTAGTGGAAGTATGGGATTAATTCATCTAGAACATTTAGTACCTGGGGTTTTCCCTATCAGGGTGTTTACATAATAGTGCAGCGTTAAAGGAGAACTAAAGCCTAAATAAAGACGTAGGTAGAAATGTTGTACATTATGTTTTGGGTTTCTGTACCAGTCCAAGGCAACCACAGCCCTTTAGCAGTAAAGATCTGTGTCTCCAAAGATGCCCCAGTAGCTCCCCATCTTCTTTTCTGCTGATTTACTACACATGCTCTGTGCTGCTGTCACTTACTGAGCTTAGGGAGCCACTCACAATATACAGTACACATAGAATAGAAATGTCACAATATAAGGCTGATTAGTGATTAATACAGATAATTACTACATGGCAGCACAGAAACCAGTGCAATTAGCATCAGAATTTAATAATTACTCCTGTAGCATCAGCTTATATTACAGACCAACCTCATTTTCTGCTGGATAATTAGTGACGACCCCTAAGCTTAGCTTCTCAACAGCTGCTCAGAACCCACTGAGCATGTGAGTGTCACAGACACTTTCCAAGATGGTGACCCCCTGTGACAAGTTTGAAGTCCTGGATCATTGCTGCTATTGACAAGCTGACATTTTAGGCTGGTGCAATAGGTTCACTATATAAAATAAGGCATGTTTAGCAATGTTAATTTTTAGGGTTTAGTTCTCCTTTAAGTCTACTAAATACACTAAAAAAAAGTATTGCTTGACATTCCCTGTGCCTCTCAGCTCCGTGGCCCTACAAGGGAAAAGTCTTATAACAACAATGAGTGACCTATTACTGGCAGAGACATCAGTCCTCTTTACACAATGGTGTCTAACAATGATACCTTCCGTTCAGATAAGTGCCAGCAATAACTATATAAAAAGTATGGCTTGCAACAGGACTACTTTTACAGATTAAAAAAAATTGCTCTCACCTGCACAATTCACTGGTTTCAATGCTGAGAAGTACTGAGCGAGCAGAGAAAATCCAGCCAAAACAGCGGCTAAGGCCCAACCCGACTGAGTCACTGTGCCACGTGCTCCTGACTAACCAAAAACAGGGAAAATGAAACAAGGAAGGGACTGCATTTATTTTTCACAAGTTACTCAGGTAACACAGGAGTTGGATGAGTGCACAGGCAGCACAACCCCAGTGAATGCCATATGAAAGGGGCTGTTGATTTAATTGGCACACATGTACGGAAAGCATTATAGGACATCATCAGGAGAACACACGCTCCTGCCTGCGCTCTCCTAAAGAAGTATGCACACTAGTCTCTTATTATACTCACTTATCCGAAGAAACTGAAGTCACACCTCCATGCTGCCCTCATTTACTGTTGCAAACTCCCCCCTCATGGCTCATTCCTCACCCCTCCCTCCTCAGCCCTCATTACAAAATACCTCCGTCCTCAGCCCTGCCTCCTGGGGGCCCCCAGCCCTGCCTCCTGGGGGCCCCCAGCCCTGCCTCCTGGGGGCCCCCAGCCCTGCCTCCTGGGGGCCCCCAGCCCTGCCTCCTGGGGGCCCCCAGCCCTGCCTCCTGGGGGCTCCCAGCCCTGCCTCCTGGGGGCTCCCAGCCTGGCTTACGAGAGGAGGGAGGGCTGAGGAGGGAGAGCTGAGGAGGGAGGGCTGGGGAGGGGGGCCGAGCCACTAGGGGGGAGAATGCAACAGCAAATGTGGGCAGCACTGAGGTGTGACTGCAGTTTCTTCAGGTCAGTGAGTATAAGACAAGTCTGCATACTTCTGCTTTAGGAAAGTGCATGCAGGAGCGTGTGTTCTCCTGATGATGTCCTAAAATGCGTTCCGTACACATGCACTATTAACTGCCTTTTACTTCACAGATTGTAAAGTCAGATGGCTGAGCCTTTATCTCCCCATGACATTATATGCCTGCGGTTAGTAAGGACACTGCATGGTTCATCTGTGAATGACTGCTGCATAAATAAAATGAGTGGATGCTGCAGTCCAATTTACTATACAGGGAAGGGGCAGCTCATTTGAAAGGGGTTGTTCACCTTCAAAACACTTATTTCAGTTCAATTGTTTTCAGATTGTTCCCCAAAATAAAGACTTTTTTTGAATTACTTTCTATTTTTCATTGTTTTTTCAAAATATAATTTTAATGTTCCTGTCTCTGGTGTTAGTCTGCGCCTGAATTACTGAGCTGCCAGACTCAAACGGTTAAAATTTTGCAACATTTAGTTGATCCATTTCTCAGCAGCATCTCTGGAGTATTCGCAACTATTGTATCAATTCTAACAGCTGCCTTTAATGAAACCCAGAGATTCTGCACAACAGGGACAAAGATAAGAAATGTATCAACTAAATGTATCAATTTAAAACAGTTGACAGGGTCGTCGACCCCCCCCCCTTCTCAGAGCTGCTTTAGAAGATAAAAATTAAACTTTACACTTCAATATTAGAAAAACAGTGACATAGAAAATAGAAAGTAATTGGAAAAAGTCTTTATTTCTGGTGAATCTGAAACCAACTAAACTGGTTGTGTTGGAAGGTGAATAACCCCTTTAAATCACAGGCCAGTGGATTCAGGGAATTTGTAACTCCCAGCAAGCAGCTCTGAATTCATATTACAGCCCTGCCATGTGATTTTACTCATCTGAGCTTTTGAGTTCAACATTCAGCTGGTTGCAAATAGGTGCATGGATTTTGAAGGGATTAGGGATTTTTTACATAAACTTTCTTGCTAATAAAACAGAATAGGAACTACTTGCTTGAATAACCAGTAAACCATTTTTCATGACAGTTCCCCAGTGGAGGACACAGTTTGCTTGTTGCGGCTAGATACGGTTTAACTGCAGTAGTATGGCAACTGTTCTATTAATACTATGCCTGTATGGCTTATTGAGCACTTAGAGAGGAAAAAAATACAGGTATGGGATCTATGTTCCCTCTAATTACCTTTTGGTTATGTGCGCAACAAAAATCTTTTGTGCCCAGATTTTAAACTTGTGTGTACTTTAAAATCTGTGTGCACAGTAGTCATGTGTGGGTCGACAAATTGTTGACCTGCACCCAACCCTAACCTGCCCCTCAGCACCCACCCATCTGCACTCGCACCCAACCTGCCCCTCAGCACCCACCCATCTGCACTCGCACCCAACCCTACCCTACTTGCCCCTCAGCACCCACCCATCTGCACTCGCACCCAACCCTACCTGCCCCTCAGCACCCACCCATCTGCACTCGCACCCAACCCTAACCTGCCCCTCAGCACCCACCCATCTGCACTCGCATCCAACCCTAATCCGCCGATCTGCTTCCCCTTATATACCCGCGCATGACCCGTCCCCATCTCTGATGTCACGGAGGGGGTCGGGGCAGGTACACATGTATAAATAGATGCCTCCGGAAGAGGAAGTGACTCATACTTGGGTCGCGGGCGGGATGGGTGGCAGGTAGAGCTCGACCGGAACCCACCCACAAACTCCCCGTGTGTGTTTCAGCCTGCACCCGACAGTCCCACAGGTATCAGTGCACAGGTCAGAATAAATGTTTTCACACAAATTTCTTTGTGCACAACACAATTTCATGCGTGCGCTGGCCCTTAAAAATGTGTGTGCGTGAGCACAAGCACACAGCTTAAACTGAACATTGCATGGGACCTGTTATCCAGAATGCTCAGGCTCCGTTATAAGGGATCTTTCTGTAATTTGAATCTGCATACCTTAAGTCTACTAAATAAAATAATGTAAACGTTAATATAACCAAACAGGATTGTTTTGCCTAAAATAAGGATTAATTAGACCTGAGTTAGGAACAAGTACAGTTTTATTATTACAGAGAAAACATATTTTTAAACATTTTTAATATTTGGTTAAAATGGGAGTCTATGGTAGATGGTCTTCCTGTAATTCGGAGCTTTCTGGATAATAGATCCTATACCTGTACTTTCCTCTCCCTTCTACCTATTCATGCCAGCTGTGCCTGTCAACTTATTTTCTAGATCCTGTATTGAGGAAATGCTGAGCACAGAGTTATTGGCATTTCATGGATGTTCCTTGAACAGGAATCTCCTATTAGTATGGGAGCACTCAGACTGAAATATAGATTGTGACACACACACACACACGAGATCAGCCTTTTGTTCTTTGTGTTGGTTTTCCTGAAACTATGTGCACAATGAAACAGCGTCCTCATGAGCCTGTGAGATGCAATGAACTTTCTATCGCTGAGAAACTGCAACTCCCAACCTCCCTCTGCTTGAGTCTGCTATCCCTGCATGTAGCCCAGCCCTGGTATAGCCAGCACTTAGACAAAGAGAAGTGGTTTATCTGCATTTTCCCAACTCTCTCTCTAATAATATTCTGCAAAGCACTGCAGCGTGCAACTGGAATCCACAAGCCTGAGATAAACTTCTGCTTTATTATACTATCTCCTTCCGTGTGTGCAAGCCCCAATGTGCGGACATAAGTGCTATTGTGACGGCATATGCAAGATGTGATTCGTTACGGATTATGACACCTGATAAATAACTATGTACTTCCATTAGGAAGCTAATAGCTGACCTTGCTAAAGTTGCCTCACTATACGGCATAAATCAGGCTTTTATGTTCATAATAAAGATTATGTGAACTGGTAAACCCCATCGCTCATAACATCCACTCATAACAGAAGAGGGTACAGATAAGAACGGTGCGTGCGACATTAGAATAAAGTCTAAATATGCACTGCAAGGGTTAAAAGGCTAGCCCAGCTAAAGCCGCCAAAAAAACCCAAGACTTAATTATTTTATGGAGAATCATGTGGTTCATCAGCAGCTTGAGTCACAAGGGAGGACACAGCGAGCCTGAACAAAGGCAATGAAAGACACAGTTTGGAATCCCCATGGATCCCACATAGTTCTACTAGCCAATAGAACTGAGAGTTCATACAATATCATAAAAGAATGAGACTTCCAAATTGCTTTATATCCTAGAAAGCAAAGAAACATTGTTTGGAAAGAGTAATATCTGCTGCAGCGCGTATACAAACGGTGACCAAGCAAGGACAAGTGGAAGTCTTCAAGATGGCGTTGGACTCCAACTCCCAGCATCCTTCTAAAAGGAGAAGGTTGTCACATGATATAGGGAATTGTAGGTTGCTGTCAACTGGCACACACACACACACACACACACACACACAAGAACAACCACTGATGTCTACAGGAATTGGCTTTTGCCATGTTATTATGCAGCTATTCGTTTAAACTGTGGGTGCTACAGATAGAATTTAAAGGGGGGGGTTCACTTTTAAAGTGGACCTGTAACCCAGACACAAAAAGCTGTATAATAAAAGTCCTTTGCAAATGAAACACGAAATCCAATTTCTATTTTTTATTAAAGCATTCATAGCTGTTGTAAGCTCATTTAAACATCTCAGCTGTCAATCAAATATTGTCTGCCCCTCCTCAATTACTTTCACTTTCCATTCAGCACTTCCTAGAAATCACTGCTGTCCCCACAATCCCATTCTCTTCACCATTTGATTGTGTAGCCAGGGCATGGGGATGGACATCAGGTCCCCCATTCTGGTGCACAAACAAGATTCTGAGATGATACAAGACTTGTCTTAATAACAGTGTCCACAAAGTGTCCTGCCTGCTAGATATAATTATGAGTTCCCAGACTGGAGGAAACAAGATTCAAATAATTTATATAGTGTAATTAAAGTTCATCTTGCTTGACTGATGTGATAAAATAAGATTATGAATACTTTTTTTGGGGGATGAGTCCCCTTTAAAGGGATACTGTCATGGGAAAAAAAAATTTTTTGTCTAGCCCCATGTCAGATTTCAAAATTGAATATAAAAAAATCTGTTTGCTCTTTTGAGAAATGGATTTTAGTACAGAATTCTGCTGGAGCAGCACTATTAACTGATTCATTTTGAAAAAAATGTTTTTTCCCATGGCAGTATCCCTTTAAGTTAACTTTCAGTATGTTATAGAATGAGCAATTCTAAGCAACTTTTCAATTGGACTTCATTATTTTCTACGGTCTTTCAATTATTTGCTGTCTTCTTCTGACTCTTTCCAGCTTTCAAATGGGGGTCACTGACCCCATCTAAAAAACAAATGCTCTATAAAGCTACAAATGTATTTTGATTACCTCTCTGGCAGATGCCCACATTTACCCATAACCTAGTTCCAGCAACAACTATATCCCCAATTACAAATAAAGTTTTCGATTTGACTCTCTGATTCATCTGTATTCAGTTATAGTTATCACCAGGCCTGGAATGGGATTCAAAACAGGCACTGGCATTTCGATTACACAAAGCCCCCCCAACAGCCCATGTTATAGTGTCTTTCTGTGGCATCTTACAGCAGCCCCTCATTAGCCAGGATCCACAGATTGCCAGTCCGGACCCAGTTATCACATACAGAAGAGGCCAGTTTGCTTTACTACTGTATATATAAAACCATATACACTAACAGAATTAATTGAAAGCCAAGGTATTTGGCATGAAACAAGCAGAACAACTGCTCCTAAAAGAAGTCCAGAATCTATAGTCACAAATCAATTTAAAAGTAACATGCTCTTCCAAAGCAACAAAGAAATTAAGCTGTATACTAGTAAATAGCCAGAAATCAATGAATTGGCCAGAATAATGAACCTGCACTGAACAGATTTTCAGTTAAAAAAATAAGGTAAAATCCTTTACATGAATGTAAACTCAACTACTTAGAAGTACAAGCATGTGACCGGTTATCCAGAATGCTCAGGACCTGGGGTTTTCTGGATAACCGATTTTTCTGTAATTTGGATCTTCAGACTAGAAGTCTACTAGAAAATCATGTAAACATTAAATAAATCCAATAGGCTGGTTTTGCTTCCAATTAATATTAATTATATATTAGTTGGGATCAAATACAAGCTACTGTTTTATTATTACAGAGAAAAAGAACATCATAATCAAAAATGTGGGTTTATTTTGATAAAATGGAGTCTATGGGAGATGGGCTTTCCGTAATTCGGAGCTTTCTGAAAGCAGAACCAGCCTATTGGGTTTATTTAATGTTTAAATGAATTTCTAGTAGACTTAAGGCATGAAGACCCAAATTACGGAAAGATCCGTTAGCCGGAAAACCCCAGGTCCCAAGCATTCTGGATAACAGGTCCCATATCTGTATTATATAATACACAAAAGAATATCCTGTAAATTATATCCTTACAAATGGTCCTTGGTGATGTCATCAGTTATAATTGGAGCTTAGTGATGTCACTGAACGTGTGTATTATAATAATAAGTACCCCCTGTTGCAAAATATGAGGATATTAGAAGTCATCTTGGAGTATAAAAACACACAGCCTTCGACCTCTTTTATATGATCGTGAAACTCCTCTGTAACTTATAATATCCTTATATTTTACATGAGGGGTACTTTATTCACTTAATAGAAAATAAGACTACAATTACTCTCATCATATGCGAAGAGCACCAGGGGAAAGCACAGAGTCTAGGCACGGAAACAGCTCAGAATACGTAATGCTTTAGGTGTGCGTTCCATATAAGAGTACAGCAACCACTATACAGGTATGGCATCTGTTATCCAGAAATTTCTGAATTACAGGAAGGCTATCTCCCAGAGAGCCCATTATAATGAAATCACTTTTTTTTTTTAAGTATTTCCTTTATCTCTGTAATAATAATAATAATAATAATAATAATAATAATAATGGTAATAAAACAGCACCTTGTATTTGATACAAACTAAAATATAATTAATCCTTATTAGAAGCAAAACCAGCCTATTGGGTTTAATTCATGTTTAAAATTGTTTTTTTTATTAGACTTAAAGGGGTGGTCCACCTTTATATTAGCAACTTTTTAATTGCTTTTTTTATTTGTTATAGTTTTTTATTATTTTAACTACTTCTGACACTTTCAAGCTTTCAAATGGGGGTCGGTGACCCATCTAAAAAATAGATGCTCTGTAAGGCTACAAATGTATTGTTATTGCTACTTTTTACTACTCGTCTTTCTATTTAGGTTTCCTATTCATATTCCAGTCTCTTATTCAAATCAATGCATGGTTGCAATTTGGACCCTAGAAACCAGTTGCTGAAACTGCAAATTTGTAAAGTACCCCCTTTTATACAGGTCATGGAATTCCGAGGTAACTTCTAATATCCTTATATTTTACAACTGGGGGTACTTTATTTATTATAATACACAAGTTTTAGTTAGTCATGTGACAGAAATAACATCAGAACTCACCGTTTATAACTGATGACATCAGAACTCACCGTTTATAAGGATATAATTTACAGGATATTCATGGCTTTTGTGTATTATATATATAACCAAGAGACAGGAGCAGATATAGGAGCACCACACGGCACTTTAAAGACTAAAAGGCAGGGAGAAAACTATATAAAACTGGGTGACTGTGGACTACGGCAGCGAAATACATAAAATACCTAAGCCCAATAGTTCACAAACTAAAGAAATAATGGCCCTTAGTATGAGCTGGGAATGGTATTTCTCACCAGCAGGCTCTGGGATGGTATAACCAATTAATACTGTAAAAAGGGTAAATATTAAACCTGTTCAAGAATCAGGTGTCTCATTGATTAGTTTTTTATGAGCCCATTAACATCACACAGCAATTAACAGAATGTTTTGCAAATATATTTAGCCAGTCTTATGCCCACACTGCCCACGGTTCAGTTCTAACTAATGATATATCTCTAATTTGGGGAATTTTTCGGAACATTAGCAATAAAAATAGCAACCCAGATTATAATTTTCCACAATAAGCAATAAATCACTTGTTACTATTATGCTCATTCCATGCCCTCTGCACACGAAACGGCTGCTCCTATTGATTTGAATAGAAACAATGTTGACAATAAATATATGAACCAACATTATGAAACACCCTGTAACATTATGACACTTGCTGGTTTTACACACACACGGCAAGAATTGAGCAAATTGCACAATTCAGCAACATCGCACTGGTTACACTGTTGCACCACTTTACTGCGGGGCCATTAAATTCTGTGATTCGGCAAAAAAAAACAAAAAACGAGACTATAGTATATGTGTGACAATTTTGGTCAATAGAGCTGCCACTTTATACAAACGCACGGCTTTCCCAACTAAAAGGAGCAAAATATTTTAAGTAATGTAGAACCCCAACTAGTCCTTGCAGTGGTTCAAAGGTCATAGATAATTGTTTTTTTTTTTTTTAAACTGCTTAAATCCTCTACCAGCCTATTTGTGGCTAAATCACCCTAACATTATTCCCTTAGAAACAAAAGAGGCAATCTGTTAACCTCAAGCACCTGATCAATACAAATTCCCTAAAGACGTTCCTGTAAGAATTTTTTACAAAAATGAGTACCACTCAGAGGCACATTTGCCATAAAAAACACATAACAAAATGACTGGATATCAGTGAAGACTGGTCTTGTATACAGCATTAAGGAAGGAAGAAAATAAATAGTAATCTAACCACACCAAAAGAGAAACTAATTCTGATACCTGCAGGTGTAGGAGGATATACTAACAAGATCCATCAATCAGCCATTGAGGTGAAGACAACATTCCATTATGCAGCACATTAACATAAGAAAAAGCTAAGTGTAATTAGATATACTAGGGATATAAGAAAGGCGCAATTCGTGTGTGTGTGTGTGTGTGTGTGTATATATATATATATATATCTCAATATAAGACAACTTAAGGGCAAGGCAGCAATCAAGGGAGCTGCTATGGGGTACAGAACCCAACAAATATTTCACAGTGCTCAGTATTAAATGGATACTGTCATGGGAAAAAACATTTTTTTCAAAATGAATCAGTTAATAGTGCTGCTCCAGCAGAATTCTGCACTGAAATCCATTTCTCAAAAGAGCAACCAGATTTTTTTATATTCAATTTTGAAATCTGACATGGGGCTAGACATATTGTCATTTTCCCAGCTGCCCCAAGTCATGTGACTTGTGCTCTGATAAACTTCAATCACTCTTTACTGCTGTACTGCAAGTTGGAGTGATATCACCCCCTCCCTCCCCCCCCCAGCAGCCAAACAAAAGAACAATGGGAAGGTAACCAGATAGCAGCTCCCTAACACAAGATAACAGCTGCCTGGTAGATCTTAGAACAACACTCAATAGTAAAAACCCATGTCCCGCTGTGACACATTCAGTTACATTGAGAAGGAAAAACAGCAGCCTGCCAGAAAGCATTTCTCTCCAAAAGTGCAGGCACAAATCAAATGACTGGGGGCAGCTGGGAAATTGACAAAATGTCTAGCCCCATGTCAGATTTCAAAATTGAATATAAAAAAAAATCTGTTTGCTCTTTTAAGAAATGGATTTCAGTGCAGAATTCTGATGGAGTAGCACTATTAACTGAAAAAAGCATGTTTTCCGATGACAGGATCCCTTTAAGTAGGACGGGCTAAACATCCTACTTGCAAAGGGGCAGAGAAACATATGTAAGTGGAGAATAGCTGATGCCAAACAAGCATTAGACAAGCACTGAAAGGTGTAACCCAATTGCATAGACTAATCCTGTCCAGCCTTTTTATTCAGTGTGGACAAAATGGCATTTGAAGAACATAAACAAAATAATTAGTTAATACACGACAGTCATAGGCGCAAGGTTAGCAATTACAAAATGAATGAGGAAGTTATAAGGGGGAAAAAAACAAATAGGAAGAGATGGAGAGGAAGGTGAGCAGATGCCATCAATTGTATTAAGATGGTACCTAATCTGGAGAATGAAGAATAGCTGATCACAGGGGAATAGTTGAGGCACAGATAAATTGGAAAGGGGACACAGACTTGGCAAAACGTAAAGAAATATATATGTGATGTTGCATAAAGGAGAACTTATTCAATTAGCCACTAAAAGGTATCACCAGACTTTATATTTTCTGTAAAAGAGAACAGAAAGTGGAACAGTGACTGGGAGGGATTACACAGGTGGGCTGGGTTTAGTAATGGTAAAAAAAAAAAGAAAAGGAATAATGAAGTCGTCACTATTAATACAACAGATGAAAAGTCAAGACTAAACAACATCAGTGGATAATTGTCAAATTTATTTATAGTGACCATGTAATAAATCCATTAGACAGGGCTGTTTTTCTTCTAGGGACACAAATAAACAGAACTAGGCAGGTGAGCTCATAGAGGGCTGATGGATTAACAGGAAGTAAATAGGAAGTGATGGGGACACACAATATTGAGCAATGGCCATTTAGGGGTTGTGACAATTTAGAAAACGATGATATTCCTGTACACAGCTGGAGCACGTGTTACTGGATGGGATCATGTTAAAGTGAGTGATCAGGCAGGAGGTTCATAAGAACGAGAGATGTGGATGGGGCTGTTTAGTAGGAGCTGGAAATGTTGCAGAGAAAAGAATAGAAAAGGGGGACAGTTGTCAAACATGTGAACAAAAGTGGGAATAAAAAGGAGAATAGAAACAAGGCGCATGTTTATTATTTGAGCTGTTGCTGCTGGAATACAACTCCCGATATCCCCCCCTGAGGAGCAGTAGAAGGGTGGGGAGTTCCTGTCAAACAACTGAGCGAACATCCCGGATTTACACAGCTGGAGAGTCACGGGCAGGGGCTGCCATAGGAAACACATGTTTACCGCCTGGGCCTATAAGGGTTTTAAACGTCGGCCTCCCTTTGATATTCCAACCCATCACTAAATACAGACCGGGCCCATCAATTACTCTATAATAAAGGTATTGCCAGGGCCTCGCTATCAGGCCTCCACTTGAATAGCGCGCTGGGGTCAAAACAGTGATTAAACGAGGTACCCACTGCCCAAAACCCCCATTCCCTTCTCACCAGTTACGGGTGGGTCGTTGACGCGTCTGGATATCCCGGGCCGGTCTGGTAGTATACGCCGGGCCAGCTTCTCGTCTCCGCTTCCTACCCCTGCCAACCCTTCTCTTGCCAGCGGAAGTGACACCCTGTCATGGGGCGCCTGACGTCAACGCCTCCTCCTAATTGCCTATTGGCTAACGCGGAAAGGGGCGTGAAGAAAGAAGGGAGTGAAAAGGAAAACATCACGTGATTTGCTGTGTCACCACCTTGCCGCCATATTACCTGGGGACTGCAGATGTAGGGAGGGAGAAAATAAATACTTTGCAGCAGAACAATAGAGTAACACGAGAGAAACAAGTGCTTTATAACACATGCAATTATTTTTTATACTGGTAACAGTATCCATTTTCTTTGTACAGCAGTTTTATTCTCCTACATGGCCAAAAATCCTTGTTACCAAGTCATGTTTACTTCATAATGACTACTCCCAAATTTCAAAGGACAGTATTTTTTTATCAAGCTTGCATTTTGGGTTCTTGAGTCACAAATCAATTTGGCAGCAATGGGCAGTCAGAGAACATAAGCACACAAATGCCCCAGTCTGCTTGTCATCACTTGTATTGTTACTTGATTGAAATTGGTGTGGCTGGTGAACAGGGGGTAGGGTTGCCACCTTGTCAGTATTTTACCTGCCTGGCCGGTAAAAATGATGGTTAATCCCAATGTTATTAATAGGGAAAAAAGATAAATGTATAGGAAGGCCGGTATTTTTTTCCGGAAAAGGTGGCAACCCTAATGGGGTAGTGACAGAAATACCTCTGTCTGTGTGTCAGCTAGGGCACTTTCCAATAAATAAAACCAGTATTGGTGCCAGGCAGACGGGAATTTTGAATGTTTGGAAGCCTATGGGGAACTGGGGTTGCCACCTTTTCTGGAAAAAAAATACCGGCCTTCCTATATATATTTATCTTTTTTCCCTATTAACATTGGGATCAACCATCATTTTTACCGGCCAGGTGGCAACTCTATGGGCAACATCATTTTTCAGAGAAGATCACTGAAATATTTATGGTCCAATTTATGGTCATTTTGATTGCTGTTTTTTTCTGCCACATGATAGCAGTGATCAAAATGCCAAAGATCTTGTGCCATTAACCTTAAAATGATGTAGAAGTATTATAGGGATCTGGGCAAACAATTTTCTATAGGTTTCCACAATTTTGCAAGTCAAAAGAGGAACATTTCGTCACTGCTGGACTGGGAGGAAAATCCAGCCCTGGCAAAAATATCAAAGCAGCCCATGTATTCACACGCATGTAAAGCATGATATATATTTCCAACCCCAAGGTTAACTAGAACTAGTGTTTATCAATAGATATTATAAAGAGTCCATTACCATATAATCCCCAGCAATATTATACACCCTATATGCTGGAACTGGCCCTTGCAACAAATATCTCACCCTAGTTTTTATCACAACTATTCTATCAGATGGATAGTATACAGTATACTAACAGTATATTCTAAATTTTCCTTTGTGTGCCCCCAGCTAGACCATGCAGATTTGTGTGTCACAGGGCCAAAGTGTGGCATACTTGAAGAGACTAAGCTGCCACATGCAACAGCTCATTTACATTTCTAAAGTGATTGGTTCATTTACATATTAATTACAGACCTAATTTGCATTTTTAGGTGAGCAGTCCATTTATATTTTAAAGCAAGCAGCCCACCGGACATTTGCCCGAACACAGATTGGCAGTCCGGGCCTGCATTTCGTTCATAATTTTATTTGAAACGCTATAGCTGTGTAAGCAGAAATGTGTTTTCTTCTACTCAAAGAAAAAGCTTCATTTGCCCTTCCTTCCTTGCTGAAACCTGCACAATGTGGGAAATACAGTTGGCAGTCATATGAATATGAATTGTAGCTAACTGGGAATATTATACAACGGTCCTACTTTGGAATGTTTTGAAACATTGGTTATCATCATGGACTATGTGTAATTTATTATGGATTGTTTGATCACGGCATATTAAAAGAAGAGGCCTAAGAAAGAAATCCCATGTGGGTCTGTGGGACTTCTGTGTAACCAGAAAAAAGGAGCTGTTATGCTATTCCAATAACATCTGTGACAGCCTAAGTGACAGATGATGGACTAGTAGACAGATGCTGCGATCCTGCTTACAGCTTTTAAGGGACTCCCAGTGCTGGGAGATGATACATTGTTCTCTTTAAAGAAATAGTAGTCTCTACAGCCCATTCATACTGTTAAAGAGCTGTTGGCAGATTATCTTGTTGTTGTGGTCTTGATTATTTAACTATCACCTTTAAAAGCCTTCTTTGTTTTCCGCTTAAAGGGATTCTATCATGGGAAAACATGTTTGTTTTTTTTACAAAATGCATCATTGAAAGGGATGGCTCAGCTTTAAGTTATCTTTTAGTAAATAGAATGCCCAATTTTAAGCAACTTTTCAAACAATTAACTCTTTTATTTTTTTTATTTTTTGATTTTTTTTCCCTTACTCTTCTGTCTATTGCCAGCTTTGGGGGGTCACTGACCCCTTCTAAAAAATAAATGTTCTGCAAGGCTATACATTTATAATTATTGTTACTTTGTATTACTCATCTTATTCAAATAAATGCATGGTTACTAGGGTAATTTGGACCCTAACAACCAGAGTGCTGAAATTGAAAACTAGAGAGCTGCTGAATAAAAAGCTAAATGATACCAGCATTTGCCAGCAGGAGGATCAAAGCACTTATTTATTTAAAGGCGAAGACAAGTCCCTCAACAATAAGATCTATATCTATTAGCCATAATATAATGAGTAACTTACACCCACAGCTCTGCTCTGGGCTCATTAGTTTTGCTGCAATCTTCCCATCTCTGTTAATAAAATCAACTACCTGTATCAGAAATGGCCTGCTTCCATTTTATATTCAGTTTTGCGGATATTATGGTATTGCTGGTGAGGACAATGTCCTGGATAAGGGCACAGACAGGGGCGTAACTACAGAGGAAGCAGACCTGCAGTAGGGGCCAGGAGGTGTAGGGGCCCCATGAGGCCCTAATTCATGTAAAATTTGAAAAATAATTTGCTGTGGGGCCCAGTTATACCTAGTTACGCCCCTGAGGGCAGATTTATAAAAATGTGAGATTAGAGTTTACTACAGAAAAATTGATGAGTGCTATTCTAAGCCCTTTTGCAATTTACAGTAAGAAAGAGGGCTGGTCTAGTGTTTTTCTGGTTAGGAAAAACATTAGAAACCTCTGATAAGTTTTCTCACCAGAAGAACATCAGACTAGCCCTATTTATTTCTCCTGACAACGTCCTATACCTCTTCGTGGTTGGAAACTGACCAGCTGATGACTTTATATTAACAGTACACGTATCCCTTAACATTTTGGAATTGTAAAAAAATAAGGAATGTAAATACATTCTCAATAAATGTAAATAGTACTCTCATCAATTTTATATATATGTATTTTAAAGGTTTACTTTGCTGGAGTTATTACTATATCATGTAGCCACTTGTCACCATTTCGAATGGGCAATCTACGCTGGATATGACATAATGAACTAGGGTGAGGAAATGTCCATGGATACAGGGCCAGTCAATCTCATACACATATACAGTATAGATACAGCAGTTTACATAAAGCAGTTTAAATAAGTTTAAATAAAGCAGCCCAAGGGCAGAGTTTCATTCAGCCCTCGAGGGGCAACGGTGTCCAGTCAGTAGATCCATTTGGATTTACGTCTTAATAATTCTATTTCTTTGTTACCACCTCTTGGTAACTGGGGCTGAAAGTCTATTGCCATACAACAAAACGTAGCCAGTCCCTGCCCCATTTGTAGGAAATGTTTTGCCACCAGTTGTTTAGGCGGTTTTTCTTTTAGTGCCTGATCTGTGATTGGCGATCCTGTCTCTCAGTGGGGTGGTGGCTTTGCCCACATAGTACAGGCCACAGGGGCATGTGACAATATATACTACAAAGGTTGTAGTACATGTGAGTCTGTTTTGTATTTTGAATCAATTGCCTGTATGTGGGTGGGAAAAATCTTTACCAGTTAGCATAGATCTACATGGTGTACAGTCGGGACATCGGTAACAACCCAATTTTTGTTGTCCAGTAAGCTAAAGAAATCAGTCTTTACCAAAATGCCTCTCAACTTCCGATTCCTACCGTGTCCAAACATCAGGCACAGAGCCTGGTACAAAGACAAAGTTCCATCCATGGCAATAATAGGCCAGTTCTTCTGTACACAGCTCCTCAGGTCTTTAGTATATTGGGACCAATAGGAATCAAAGTCAGTGTGTCTGCACTCATCTCCAAATAATATGTTGAAGTGCATGGTCGGTTAAGTATGCATATGGTTTGTAAGGACCAACACTCTCTTGTATTGAATTTAAAACAAAAAACTCTTTATTTCACATACCACTTATGTCCAATGTTCCGATCCACATTAGGACCTTGTATGTATGTATGTATGTATGTATGTATGTATGTATATTTTTATTTGTATAGCGCTTCTTGATGGCAAAGCACTGTACAGCAAAACAATAAATTAGAAGTAACAAACAAGGGGTCATTGAAATAAAAAGTAACAATAATATAAAATAAAATGACTATACAGATTACGCACTCAGTGTCAAGGAGACAAAAGGCTGGAGGTCCCTACCCCATAGGACTTACAGTCTAAATGGGAGGGTAACAATTCGGAGGGGTATTAAAGTGCTGTAGGTTACAGTTTGTTACACTGTCAAATAAGTGCCAGTTCCCACTTCAAGTGTTATCCAGGTGCTCCCAGAGGTAGTCTCTGAGTTTTGTTTTAAAAACATTGAAGGAGGATTTTCTCCAGAGAGTTTTAGGAATGACATTCCAAATATAAGGAGCCGCAAGAGAGAAAGGTTTAATATGGGAAAAAGCAGTAGTAGTGGGGGGTACAACCAAGCTGTTGCTCTGAGAGGAGCGGAGGTTTTCGACCAGGAACATAGAAACAAGAGATGAGATGTAATTCGGTGCAGAGGAATGAAGGGCTTTGAAGGTTATGAGGAGGAGTTTATAAGATATTCTTTGTTTTATAGGAAGCCATGATAAGGACTTCAGCAGGGGAGGGGCCTGTACCCTTTTGGATAAGAGGAGGATAATTCTGGCAACAATGTTTAATACAGACTGTAGGGGGGGAGAGATGGGAGTTAGGGAGGCCAGTTAGTAGAAGGTTACAGTAATCTAGAGGGGATAGGCTGAGAGTATGCATGAGCGTCTTGGACGTATCAGGTGAAAGGAAGGGACGGATTTTGGCAATATTGCGCAAGAAAAAGTGACAGGTTTTGACAGTGGTGTTAATATGATCAGAGAAGGAGAGAGGGGAGTCAAAGATTACCCCCAGGCAGCGAGCTGAGGGTTAATGAGCATGCCATTAATAGAGATAATAAAAAGGAGAGTAGGCCCAGGCTTAGGTGGAAAGATGATTAGTTCAGTTTTTGTTAGGTTGAGTTTGAGGTGGCGCTGGTTCATCCAATTTGAGATAGCCAGGAGGCAGTTAAAGATTTGAGCCTCTGTTTCAGCTGTTAATGAAGGGGTGGATAAATATATTTGGATATCATCAGCATACAGATGATAATTAAAGCCAAATGATCAGATGAGATCTCCCAAAGACAGAGTGTACAGGGAGAACAACAGCGGGCCAAGCACAGAGCCTTGCGGCACCGCCACATTAAGTGGAACTGGAGATGAGGTTTTGTTATCATAGGAGACAGTGAATGATCAGTTAGAGAGGTAAGAAGAGAGCCAAGATGAAGCCTGGTTACAGATGCCAAGCGAATAGAGAATCTGCATCAGGAGAGAGTGATCAACTGTATCAAATGCAGATGATAGGTCAAGGAGGAGAAGGATAGAGAAGTTACCTTTGGCTTTGGCAACCTGAAGATCATTTGTAACTCTGCACAAAGCAGTCTCAGTAGAGTAACCAGGCCGGAAACCAGATTGCAGAGGATCCAACAGATCATGGGTGTGTAGAAAGTTAGTAATACGGGAGAACACATTAAGTTCTAAGAGTTTAGAGGTAAGTGGTAAAAGTGAGACAGGATGGTAATTTGACAGACAGGATGGTTCAATCGTGGCCTTTTTAAGAATAGGCTTTAAACATGCATGTTTGAAAGGAGAAGGGAAGGTTCCAGAAGCTATAGAAGAATTGAAGATGTGAGTAAGTGGTGGCGTAAGCTCTGCAACACAGTGTTTGAGCAGAGAAGAAGGCATAGGGTCAAGGGGGCAAGTTGTGAGTTTATCATTTATTTACATATATACCTTTAACCCTTAATATCTGCTATTTGTATTGTGACAGTCCGATTGTATATTTTGTCCATCAGCTACTTTACTCGACAAGATTCTCAATATTCTAGTACAGTGTATAACACAAACAAACAGCAGATTTTGTAAAGGAGTGTAACCCAAGGTGGTACATCACAATATTTCCGACTTACAGGTCCTGAGTCCCCTTTGCAAGGTGAAATGGTACTGGGAATTCTTCTCTGGCAGTGCCTCCACCTAATGGGATACAGGAATACACCTGCAGGTGGCCCCATTAGGAATAACATGCAACACACACTTTGCTTTTATAAAAAACAACAACTTTATATAAAGAAAGTGTAATTTAAAGGGTAAGTAAAACACATTTACATCATACAATATAACCCACTCCCCTGGGAACCTGTGACAGTCCATTTCCTGGCCCTGCATGCCAGGCAAAGTCCTGCACTACTCATTTGCAGATTAAAGTCTCAGTCCCTTATCCCAAATGAGTACATTAGGTCAAAAAGTAGCGCTAGTAGCCCAAATACCTCTGCCTCCGGATTTAGTATTGGCTCCCTCGTGGCAGGCATAAAAAAAGCCTGGGTCACTAATGGAATATTGCTGGATCCTCTCTTTTTTCCACCCTCCCCTGGCATCACTCACCCTAGGGCACATGGCAATCTCCTTTTATAGTGCACAGCAGCTTAACAATGCAAAAGTTAACATTTTGCTTATAGCTCAGCTTTTTACTCTACTGTGCATCTACTCTACAGATAGATAAATAGTGTTTTTACTGTTTTTTGAATCTAAATATGTTTATGCTAACATTTATTATACATTGGCAATCATAGCTACATTTGATTTGTATCATGGAAGGGCTGTGACAGTGATTCCCTTTAATGATTACATTAATACAGTATTTGAATGTGACTCTTGTAAAATAATCAGACTCTCTTTTATTTGGCATACACCAATTTGACAATGATCTCTCCATTAAACCAACCGATCAGAATCAATTTCTCCATTATACTAGTCGCCATTCTAGGTCACTATGGGATTACAGATTTCACAGCCAGTTTCTGTAGTGTAATTTTTCACCTTTTAAAGCAGCTCTGGGAGGGGGGGGGGGTCGCCAACCCTGTAAACTGTTATAAATTGTTACATTTAGTTGATACATTTCTTATCATTGTCCCTGCTGAGAAGATTCCCTGAGTTTCATTAAAGGCAGCTGTTAGAATTCATACAATAGTTGCTAATACTCCAGAGATGCTGCTGAGAAATGTATCAACTAAATGTTGCAAAATTGTAACAGTTCAGAGTCTGCGCCTGAATTACTGAGCTGCCAGACTCAAACACCAAAGACAGAGACATTAAACAGTAAAAATAAATAATGGAAAAAAAAAAAGGAAAGTAATTGAAAAAAGTCTTTATTTTTGGGAAACAACATGAAAACAACTGAACTGAAAAAAAAAAGTGTTTGGAAGGTGAACAATCTCTTTAATAGTCATTTTTTATGGCATCTTACAGCAGCCCCTCTGGCATTTTCCTGAACCCACAGATTGCCAGTTGCGGGCCTAAATCCGGGCCTGCCTATGCATGCAATCCCCACCCTGCACAGTGTGTACCTGCATCTAGCACTCTAGACTGTTTTGTTTGCTCATTTTTGTTTGTATTTGCATAATGGTCATTTATAGTTTTGACACAGGCCAGAATTTCACCAGTCTAGACAGTAAATCACCAAACATAACCTGGATATATTGAGCTTGACTAGTATATAGAATTTACCAGCAATGTGCATGCCGGTAAATTTTTTAATTTTCAGTCCTTACCTCACCACCCTGCACCACCCTGCACCACCCTGCACCACCCTGAACTATTAGAAATCTTCCTATATTTCCAATTCTAAGCATTCTGCAAACAAAAGACATAATGAATGTTGACAGATGTGTAAATATTCTTCGTCTATAACACGTTTCCAGTCATCGGAAATCCTGTTCCTGTGGTCATTGTTCCTGCTTTTTCACTTCTTAGCATTATCACTACACTGTAAAACTTTTGTGGATGCTTTTTGCTGTAAATATATTTCAGATAATAATTATGTTCTACAGTATAAGTACAGTACTTATGCACATACAAGTAAGGCTGCATACCCCAAAAACAGTTGTAAGACCAATCATGGTATATAGTTCGATGTATCTACTCTGCTATCTATGATAGTTTATAGAAACATTGGTCATCAGATGGGCCATCTACACAAAGACTGTTGTTAGGTTTTCAATTTCAATGTCATCATTTTGCATTATAGTTAAGTGAAAATAAGACACCTAGTTTCTTGTTCTTTAAAGAGAAATATCGGTTCTGTATAATGATCTTCCCATTTCCCTATTTGTCATCTGTTTGTCAGGCTAATAAATGGGTGGCCCATCATTAAGTTAACTTTAAAGGGATACTGTCATGGGAAAAAAAAATTTTCCAAAACAAATCAGTTAATAGTGCTGCTCCAGCAGAATTCTGCACTGAAATCCATTTCTCAAAAGAGCAAACAGATTTTTTTATATTCAGTTTTGAATCTGACATGGGGCTAGACATATTGTCAATTTCCC
The DNA here is from genome assembly GCF_017654675.1 of Xenopus laevis. NCBI lineage: Eukaryota > Metazoa > Chordata > Amphibia > Anura > Pipidae > Xenopus > Xenopus laevis. The sequence goes on along the minus strand of NC_054377.1, from coordinate 135,706,212 downwards.
AGCTACCCCAAGTCATGTGACTTGTGCTCTGATAAACTTCAATCACTCTTTACTGCTGTACTGCAAGTTAGAGTGATATCACCCCCTCCCTTTTTCCCCCCAGCAGCCAAACAAAAGAACAATGGGAAGGTAACCAGATAGCAGCTCCCTAACACAAGATAACAGCTGCCTGGTAGATCAAAGAACAGCACTCAATAGTAAAAACCCATGTCTCACTGAGACACATTCAGTTACATTGAGAAGGAAAAATAGCAGCCTGCCAGAAAGCATGTCTCTCCTAAAAAGCAGGCACAAGTCACATGACTGGGGCAGCTGGGAAATTGACAAAATGTCTAGCCCCATGTCAGATTTCAAAATTGAATATAAAAAAAATCTGTTTACTCTTTTGAGAAATGGATTTCAGTGCAGAATTCTGCTGGAGCAGCACTATTAACTGATGCGTTTTGAAAAAAATATGTTTTCCGATGACAGGATCCCTTTAAGTTTATTATAGAATAGCCAATTCTAGCAACTTTTCAATTGGTCTTCGTTATTTACGTTTTATAATTTCTTTAAATTATTTGCTCTTTTTTTCTGATTCTTTCCAGCTTTCACATGGGGGTCACTGACTCCATCTAAAAACAAATGTTCTGCAGGGCTACAAATGTATTGTTATTGCTACTTTTTATTACCCATCTTTCATAGATCTCATATAATAAACAATGAAAACCAACTGCTAATTGTCTCAGAATGTCACTCTCTACATCATACTGAAAGTTAACTCAAAAGGTGAACAACCCCTTTAAATACCTCATTGTGATTCTCCCACACTAAGACTCTAAATAGCAGGCATAATAGAAAATAAAAGTGTATTCAGATTCACTATTCTGCACATATTAGTAGAACATAACTAATATTTTATTTATAACAACAGAGAGAGAGAATACATAAACAACACATGATCTGTTTATTGGGCTGTTGTTAAACTATTTACCTGCAGGGACGTACATACAGGGCTCTATGCACTATTACTGCCATTCTGGGCTTCCTTCCCAGAACTCCTGGTGGACCTTGTGGATGTAACACTTGTTTGGGAAAGACATGATATGCTCTGTGCTTTATTGTCTCTTATTTTTCATTTTCTCCATCTCTAACCCTATTTCTGACACGTATAATTTGACATGTGGGAAGATTCTTACAGATAACAATAGGTTTTGGATAAATGACAGGCCCTGCACAATTTGAACACAATGGATGATTGTTAAAAGATGACATGATTTCTTTCATTCTTTTCAAGTTTTAACACATAAATTAGGGTTGTAATGGGTTGAAACCTCATGTAGTGGGTTTGGATTCTGCCACATAAAAAAAGTATTGATTGGTTTCAGTGCATCCCCAGCCTATTCCTTTCAAAATTACTTTTTGAACTCAGCGCGCTTATGAAAAAAATCTTTATTGCCCAACAGCCTAGTCAAGACTCTGGTCATATGAGTTGCCACTCAATATAAACACTTGTTATAATAAGATATATAGAATAGCTATCTACACAGGGGTGTAATGAAACCTTCAAGGCCCTCTTGCACAAATCTTTAAAGAGCCCCCCTCACCACAAGTGGGACCCACCATTCTGCCCCCCCAGGTTCAGTCTTCCCCCAGTCCCTTTGGCAACCACAGGGTCTGCTCTATTGTTACAACACTGTATCTATTTGCTTCATAGATAATTAGCTCTAATTTCTGTGCAGCCATGCATGATGCAGCTAAGGTTGTCTCCGAGTAAATGAAAAGAGAGCCAATACCTGATTATGCAGCAAATGGGGTGATCCCAAATTGTGCTATAGAAACTTTACAAATAGTCAAATGTTTCATGGCCCTTCCTCAGGCCTGTCATCACTGAAAGAAAAGAGGTTCCTCCTAAATATTCAGAAGGGTTTTTTTACAATGAAAGCTGTGAAGATGTGGAATTCACTCCCTGAATCAGTGGTACAGGCTGATACATTAGATAGCTTTAAGAAGGGGTTGGATTGCTTTTTAGCAAGTGAGGGAATACAGGGTTATGGGTAGGGTTGCCACCTGGCCGGTATTTTACCGGCCTGACCGGTAAAAATGATGGTTGATCTCAATGTTATTAATAGGGAAAAAATATAAACATATAGGGAGGCCTGTATTTTTTTCCAGAAAAGGTGGCAACCCTAGTTATGGGAGATAGCTCATAGTACAAGTTGATCCAGGGACTAGTCGGATTGCCATTTTGGAGTCAGGAAGGAATTTTTTCCCCCTCTGAGGCAAATTGGAGAGGCTTTGGATGTTTTTTTTTCTCCTTCCTCTGGATCAACTGGCAGTTAGGCAGGTTAAAAAAAAAAACTAAAAGGTTAAACTTGATGGACGTGTGTCTTTTTTCAACCTCCTTACTTACTATGTTACTATGTAAAAGGGCAAGATTTACTTAAATACATAGACCAGTTTGGTAAGATTCTTTAATATGCCACTTAATTTGATATAAACTATCCGTTGCTCAAGTATTCATTCGGGGGGTGTAGTTTTCCTTTGATAAATAAAGATTAAAAGGAGAGTTTCCTTTTTGGCAATAAAGAGGGTAACCCACCCGTGAATAGGGTTGCCACCTGGCCAGTATTTTACAGGCTTGGCCGGTAAAAATGATGGCTGATCCCAATGTTATTAATAGGGAAAAAAGATAAATATATAGGAAGGCCGGTATTTTTTCCAGAAAAGGTGGCAACCCTACCCCCGTGATGCATGAACCTGTGAAAACACATTTTTTTTTATAAGAGTAGAATATTTTAATGCAATATAGAATTTAAAGGGAGTATGATATCACTTATTTTCAAATATAAACACATTATTGGCTTTGCCTTCAGCTCAAGTATCTACACAATGATGTCACTTATATTCCTCCCTCAGTGAATGAATTTGTACAACTCAGTAGTAACTAATGGTTGAGATTGTTCCGAGTTATTCTTACCCTGCCTGTTAAAAAAGAAATGTAAACATACCTCCCAACTGTCCCTTTTTCGGAGGGACGGTCCCTCTTTTGACAGCTCAACCCGCAGACCCTCATTTGTACTGGAAAGTCCCTCTTTACTATGCACTGAACAGCCAGAAAAAGAAACAAAGTTTCTCACTTAATTGGCTTTTAGCAGAGAGCCCAGAACAGCTAACAGGTGCAAATAAGATACTTTGTAACAATTTTGAGACACAAAAACACAGTTTAGATAAGGAGAAATATTTTAAAACTTTCATAACCTGCCAAATTTTGTAAAACAAACATGGTAATTAGGGGGTGTGGCCACAGAAAGGGGTGTGGTCAAAAAATTGCTGCGATACGTGCGGGAAACATTTTTTTGTCTCTCTTTTTACTTCCAAAATGTTGGGAGGTATGTGTAAATGTATGTGAAAATGGCTGCTATATATACTCATCTCTAAGCAAAGACGTCACGTACACAAAATACACAACAATTATAGAGACTGGCGCCCTGAGTCCATCAGGCAATGCAACGGGCACCTATTGGTTGCTAGGATACCAGGACCTCAGCGGCCATCTTGTTCCCGCTTGGCGGATGAATGAGTAGTCAGCAGAGGCTGCTGCAGGAAGGAACGGAGTGACTGTCAATCCGTGCCCATCTCTCGCCCCGCTGCAATGGAGCGGTCAGCTGTTTTCTTCCTTTGCTTCGTGGCAGCCATCGCTGCCTCCTCCAGGGCGCAGGACTTGGTGAATGAGGATGTCAAGCGCACCGTGGACCTCAGCAGCCATTTAGCTAAAGTGACGGCGGAGGTTACTATTTCCAACCCGGGACCGGGCGCCGTTCATTCCTTTCTGGTGGCTCTGGAGCCCGAGCTGGGCAGCCATCTGGCCTACCTGGGGGTGAGTGCAAGGAAGCGGCTGCGCTTCAGCAATAGAAGTAAATGAGGTATCTCCTATATTTGCAGTGAATGTAGTGCAACTATGAAGCGATCCTCCTGCTCTACAACTGCACAATGTGGGTGTCAGGGGCTGCTGGGAGTTGCCATGGCTGAGGAAGTTGGGGTCCTGCATGAGGAATTTGCTTTTATATCTTAGTAAATACTGAGCAGGGACACTGCATCCCTTGGCTACTAGCTGGGAGCCCTGCTGCACGACATCTGCACACACTCCTGTGTATATTCATGGGCTCCCAGTGTGTGGGACGGGGTGATTGTATACATTTAGGCATTACAAGATAAACCCCACTCTCACTCACAACCCCTACAGGTTGCCCGTGACAGGCCAATAGGTAGTGGACAGTGACAGGCCACTTCCGCATTAGCCTCACACCGACTGAATAGCCGACACGTCAGCACTTCATTCACTTCCGGGAGCAGAAAGTGGGCGGGGCGGAGACGAGGCTCTCGCTGCTTCAGGGTTGCCAGGTTGGCTAAAGTCCAAGCTGGTTTTGAAAGTACAAACTAGCCAAGGTACTAATTTGGGACACTTTGGAAATGAGCCAAAGTTTTTTGTTTTTTTTTCTTGCCCTAATGTGCCAAGCTTGCGCCTCCCAATGCATGTTGGGTAATGTAGTTTTTGGGTAACAATTTGCCGACTGCCAAGTTTAATGTAACACTACAATATCCAGCATGCAATGGGACTGACTTGTGTAAAACTTGAGTTAACAGATTTTGGGCTCAGTATTTTCACGTTTTCCGGTGACTTTACTAAATTTCAGACAATTTTGAGGTAAAAAATCTGCTCGCCGCCAAAATCTCTAAAGGTTGAATTGTTTTATCATTATTCATTGAAATTGTATATGTATTTGGGTCTCATGGGGCCCCCTTTGTAGTTACAATTTCAATAAGTATTGGTAAAACAATTTAACCTCTAGACATTTTGGCTGCCAGCAGATTTTTACCCCAAAACGGTCTGAAATTGAGTAAAGTCACCGGAAAATGCGAGAATACTGAGCCCAAAATCTGTTCGCTCCCAACTTTTACACAAGTCAGTCCCATTGCATGCTGGATATTGTAGTGTTGCATTAAACTTGGCAGTCGGCAAATTGTTAAAAACTACATTACCTGATCTGGTGTCGGTAGGGTTGCCACCTGTTCTGGAAAAAAAATACCGTCCGTCCTATATTCTTGCTGTTTTTCCCTATTATTAACATTGGCATCAAGCATCATATTTACCAGCCAGGTGGCAACCCTAGGTGTCGGGGGACAAATCCTTCCCATTTTGCTTCATGGAAAAATGTGCAAATCAGTGAAAAGTTGAAAAAAGGTGTATTTGCACATATATTCATTTATTTTTTAGACTTTTTTTCATTGCACATGTGTTATTTTGGTCTACATTTGAAGTGCCTCTTGGCTAGTTTTGGGCTGGTTTTGTAGCTGACTTTGGCTGGTTTTGAAAATTAGACCTGGCTTCTCGTTGTAACCTGCATCCTGGTCAGAGAGAACCAGGGTTGCCAGGTGTAATTTTCAAAAACAGCCAAAGTCGGCTACAAAACCAGCCCACAACTAGCCAAGAGGCACTTCAAAAGTAGCCCAAAAATAGCACAATATGTGCAGTGAAAAAGTCTAAAAAAAAATATTAATATATATGAAACTGACCTTTTCAAACTTTTCCATGAAGCAAAATGGGACAGATTCACCCTTTGCATGGGGGCAGGAGGTATAGGGGCCCCATAAGGCCCTAATATATATACAATTTAAATAAATATTGGCAAAACCGGTCAACCTCTATACTTTTTGGTGGCCAGCAGATTGTTGCCCCAAAATTGTCTGAAATGGAGGAAAGTCACCAGAAAATGCAAGAATGCTTAAGGGTGACTGGGGTACAGATCTCAAAATCTGTTAACTCTCGACTTCTACACGAGTCAGTCCCATTACATGCTGGGTATTGTAGTCTTACATAAAACTTAGCAAATTGTTAAACAAAAACTACATTACTCAACATGCACTTGGAGACGCAGGCTTGGCACATTAAAGCAAGAAAAAACTTTGGCTTGTTTCCAAAGTACAAACAGCCAAAGGCCCCAAAAGTAGCCCAAATCCATACCTTGGCTAGTTTGTCTGTACTTTCAAAACCCCTTGACAAAAGCATTTGTGCCGAAACGTTAGGGTTATTCTCATTTGTGGCAAATATATCCGCTCCTTGTTGCCTCCTTTTTTTTGCTTCACACACACCTTTGGGTGGTATGTATATACTATTCCTATGTATATCATTGTTGTATAAATTGAACATTTGTTAATGCTATTGTAAATTGCCCAATTGTTTAAAACCGTAAAAGATTTTTTGATAACACCTGAGTTTGTTTAATTTTTTTTTCCTGAGAGCCTGAGAGTGTATAACCTATTCCATGATATATCCATAAATAAGTAGCCCAATTTGGCTGGAAAACCACCAACCTGGCAACCCTGGGGAGAACTCACCAGTCTCCTGGGGGAGGGATCATTCTCCTTTCAATGTCTGGGAAATATAATCCTAATCAATTCATCCTTCATTTATACATTTTATATATTCCTTAGGGCTTTACAGAGATTATTTCACATTCACAGCAATCCTTGTACCCAGTGGAGCTTAAAAGCGTCCGTCTAATAAAATGGTTTCTTAGATGTCCCTTTGGGAAAAACTAAAGTGTTTGACTACAGGATGGTTTTAAAGTGAAATTAAATCTTAAAAAAAGATCATGGCATTGTAAATTTACTGAACTTACTGTAACCGCCCAGGTATGCAGGATGCTGGCCTGAAACATTGCAATATGTACTAGATCAGTGATCCCCAACCAGCAGCTTGTGAGCAACATGTTTCTCACCAACCCCTTATATGTTGCTCTCAGTGGCCTTAAGCAGGTGCTTTTATTTTTTTTATTTTTTTGAATTCCTGGCATGGAGGCAAGTTTTAATTGCATAAAAACTAAGTATAGTGCCAAGTAGAGCCTCCTGTAGGCTGCCAGTCCACATAGGGGCTATCAAATAGCCAATCACAGCCCTTATTTGGCACGTAAGGGACTTTTTCAGGCTTGTGTTGCTCCCCAACTCCTTTTACATTTGAATGTGGCTCACTGGTAAAAAAGGTTGGGGGCACCTGCACTAGATCAAGGCCAAATGTTATAAATAAACTTCCATGGACTGTGATGTGTCATATACTACTAGTTCAGCAGCCCTATCTAGATTTTCAAAGTTAATTCATATATTTAAAATCCTTTTTTTGTTTGTATTTTTTTTCAGGTGAAAGGGGAGGATCAAGAAGAAGGAACCCTTGAAATACAAGAAACAAAAGTAAAAGGCAAAAGGTATCTGTCTGATTTCTTATGCTTCCTTAAATGGGTGGTTCACCTTTAAATTAACTTTTATTATGTTATAGAATGGCCAATTCTAAACAACTTCTCAATTGGTTTTCATTATTTTTATTTGCCTTTTTCTTCTGACTCTTTGCAGCTTTCAAATTGGCGTCACTGACTCCCTTCTAAAAAAAACAATTGCTCTATAAGGCTACAAATGTATTGTTGCTTTTTATTGCTGATCCTTCTGTCCATGCCTCTCCTATTCATATTCCAGTCTCTTATTCAAACCAGTGCATGGTCGCTAGGGTCATTTGGACTCTAGTTACCAGATTGCTTAAGATGCAAATTGAAGAGCTGCTGAATAAAAGCTAAAAAACTCAAAAACCTTCAATGATAAAAAATGAAATCAAATTGCAAATTGTCTCAGAATATCACTCTCTCTACATCATATAGAAAGTTATCTCAAAAGTCTGCAGATGTTAAGTGGTGGAGCCCAAAATAGAAAATATGAAAAAAGCACCAAATAGGATTAAAAGCACCAGGGAAATTCTTAAATGCCATATTTATGATAGTGGTGTTTGCTGTCATCCTTAAACTTTATGGTTCAAGTGAGTTCCTTGCAACACATAGCTGCCATTCCTCATCATCATTTGTTGCACTGCAGGTTTGGTTCTGGAGAACCAAAAGCTTCAGATCCATATGTCAAGATACCTTCTTTCCAGTGTAATAAAGGGGAACAGGAAAAGTTTGCCCTAGCCCTGTGTCAGCTAATCATAGGGTTGCTTTTTTATTGTAAATGTTAGAAACCAGTAATAGTTGAAATTTTGCCATAAATTGTTTACAGGACTCTTGGCATATCCCAACACCCTAAGGTGCCTTTGTTCTAGTTTGTATCCTCTATGCCTTGGCAAAGTGTCTAATCTGTGTGGCGTTTGTGCTGCAGGATCGCTCAGTTGATTCATAGGTTGCTTGTATTCTACATAATATGGGTTGATTGGGAACAAGTCTAGACTGTACTTGCAGTTAGGTTACCTTGAAGGGGTTGTTCTCCTTTAAAATACATTTTAGTATGATGTGGATAGTGATATTTTGAGACAATTTGCAATTGGTTTTCATTTTTTTTATAATTTGTGGTTTTGGAGTCATTTAGCTTTTTAGTCAGCAGCTCTCCTCTCCAGTTTGAAATTTTGGCAGTCTGGTTGCTAGGGTCCCAATTACCCTAGCAACCGTGCATTGATTTCAATAAGAGACTGCAATACGAATAGGAGAAGCCTGACTAGAAAGAGAAGTAATAAAAAGTAGCAATAACAAAACATTTGTAGCCTTACAGTAGCCATGTTTTTAAATGGGATCAGTGACCCCCATTTGAAAGTTGGAAGGAGTCAGAAGAAGAAGAAGAAGAAGGCAAATAAAAATTTACAAATTATAAAGAATGACCAATTTTATAACATACTAGAAGTAAACTTGACGGTGAACTAAGGTTCATATGGCTGTTGCCCAAGAAAGTTGGTATAACACCCATAGGCTGAACAGATTACACTAATTCTAGCAGTGGCTGTAGTCACACTTAAACAGACCTATGCTGGAAGATGTGTGTTTGCATTTTTTAGCAACATCTATTCATTACAAAATTACAAATGAAACTTGTTGTTTTTCTTTCAGTGGTTTACAATACATGGTGCATTTTGGATCCTCACTTGCCCCTGGAGCCAAAACCAAAGTGACCGTCGAGACAGTCTTTACACATGTGCTTCAGCCCTATCCCACCCAGATCACACAGGCTGAGAAGCAGTTTGTCACTTTTGAAGGCAGCCATTATTTCTATTCACCTTACCCAACCAAGTCCCAGACAACACGTGTCAAGCTCGCCTCGAGGAATGTTGAGACTTACACCAAGCTTGGGAACCCTACCAGATCCGAGGACCTCATAGAATACGGTCCATTTAAGGATATTGCAGCTTGGAGCCAGGTATATCTGCTTTTTATACATCATTTTTCTTTTCCTGGAAACTGTCCTTATCATTTTACATAATATTATGAATTGTAGCTCTACTTTGCGACTCACTTTGATGCAGAGATTTTGTTTAATGATATTATATGCGTTTATAGTAGGGATGCACTGAATCCACTATTTTGGATTCAGCCGAACCCCTGATTTCTTTGTGAAAGATTTGGCCGAATACCGAACCGAATCCTAATTTGCAAATGCAAATTAGGGGTGGGAAGGGGAAACAATTTTTACTTCCTTGTTTTATGACAAATTCACGCAATTTCCCTCCCCTAATTTGCATATGCACAGGCAGAAGGATTTGGCCACATCTGAATCCTGCTGAAAAAGGCAGAATCCTGGATTCGCTGCATCCCTAGTTTATAGTACATTCTATGTGGAATACTGCAATACTTGTCTCCCTTCAACACATGTTGCATTTTATTTCAGAAATCAAAACCGAAATAAAGTTGTAAACAAAGTGTTACCCCCCAGTCCAGTAACAGGTTCTCTTTCACCTTCAAAGTACACTGTTCAAATGGATGTTAATGAACACACTTCAAAAAAAAAAAGGAGAATGGGGAAACAACAAGAAAAAATATATAGCGTAGTATTCTCATTAAACATACACCACTTCAGTTTAACCACATTCATTCGTATCAGTGTAAAAACATGCCAATTTAAACCTGTTTAGTTACATCAAGGTGCAAGTGATTATGTACCAGACATATATCATTTATAATGAAAACGTCGTGCTCTAGAAGAGGGAAAGATCCTTTCAGAATAGGGTTAGATACCCACAGCCAGACAGCCCTTATTTTGGTAGTTGATCATACTCACAAGACGTATATATGTGTTTTGCTTATCAAATCTCTCTCATCTGTCTATCAATCGCCTCTAATCTCCTCTGCCGACAATAAAGAATAACGTGCAGAAACGTTTTAAATATTTTAATAAAAGATGAAATATTGCACTCACAAGGTTATCCTCCTTAAAATCGCACATAAAACCAAAAGTTCCGACAGTAGTTGCTGTAGTATCCTTAGCGTTCGTCTGTCTCTAATGTGCGTGTCTCTGTTTTGCATTCCACCATCATCGCTGATGCATTTAGCCAAAAAAAAAGTCTTCCGACCTTGGAAGAAGCCTTTTTATTTTTTTTTATTTTTGGCAAAATGCATCAGCGAACACTTTCAAGTCAACTTACTGTCCTCGCTTGAAAGCCATAAATTGATTTGCGTTACTGTGTGCTCACTAGAAATTATTCTATTTCTTTTGCAAATGGTCGATTGTTTCTTATTGTATTTGTTCAATAGTTATATTAAAAGATGAATATCTGTTTTGCATTGTGTTCCCTAGATTGTATGTTTGTAAAGGGTGCCATACATGGGCTGATCCATATAGTACAAAACAATTGACCTCAGCGTATAGATACTAGACGAGGGGTCTTGCACATGTATGAGAACTTTTTTGTTTTGCTCTTTTTGTTTGGAATGACTCCTGAACAAACAGCAGGCTGCTACTCTTCTTTTTCTTTCTGAGACAGATAACCCTGTTTCCAACATGATTGCAGTTTTATTGTCTAAATGGCCCCTGACTTGCCATGCATGCCCAGATTATCAGGCAGAATGATCAAAATTGGCCTGACCTGACCAGATTAGGGCATCCTTACTCTGTTCACATTTAACCTAGGCTGGTTTTCCACAGTCTTCTTTTCCTTTTACATAGCTCTTGTATTGCAGTACAACAAACCAGCAGGGGGCATGACCTAGAGACCATCTTTGGAGTAATGCTTACAGTGATGTCAAACACCAGAATGGAAAAAAAATATAAGTAATAAATTGTGTATTTTCCAGCATTTAGCACAGTTTTGCTGGAACATGTCAATGAACTGCATCCCGTTTAGTGCAATGGCACATGAGAGACACTTCAGATATTTTTCATTTTCCATTTTGGGTCACCTGTCTTAACAGCTATAAAACACTTAAGTGATAAAGCACTTGACCCATGTGCCGTTACCCTTAAAGGAGAAGTAAACCCAAAAAAATTAATTTAGCTAAAAATGGCATATTTTATATACTTAACTTATTGCACCAGCGTAAAGTTTCAGCTTGTCAATAGCAGCAATGATCCAGGACTTCAAACTTGTCACAAGGTCACAATCTTGGAAAGTGTCTGTGACACTCACATGCTCAGTGGGCTCTGAGCAGCTGTTGAGAAGCTAAGCTTAGGGCTCGTCACTAATTATCCAGCAGAAAATGAGGTTGGTCTGTAATATAAGCTGATGCTACAGGACTGATTATTAAATTCTGATGCTAATTGCACTGGTTTCTGTGCTGTCATGTAGTAATTATCTGTATTAATTACTAAACCTTAGTGGGTCCCTAAGCTCATTAAGTGACAGCAGCTACTGGGGCATCTTTGGAGACACATATCTTTACTGCTAAAAGGCTGTGGTTGCCTTGGGCTGCTACAGAAGCGCAAAACATAATGTACAACATTTCTAGCTACTTCTTTAGTTCTCCTTTAACCCCTTTAAGTGCAATAAACATAGAATCTGTGCTGTTTAATAAAAAGCTTGCTGCCTGTAAATTGTGTTTTCTGGTTTACCTTAAACTGTGCAATGTGTATGCGAAAGAAAAAGAACCCCAATGTTTACCAAAGATCTCATAGAAAAAGTCTAAAGACAGTTTATTTATTTTTTTCTGAGCGCAAACATGATTTTGTTCTCCCAGGATCCCTTAAAAGTTCACTATGAGAACAACAGCCCCTTCCTAACAATTACTAGCATGACCCGTTTGATTGAGGTCTCTCACTGGGGTAACATTGCTGTGGAAGAGACGGTTGACTTGAAACACACCGGTGCCTATCTGAAAGGGCCCTTCTCAAGATATGATTACCAGCGCCAGACAGACAGTGGCATTTCATCGGTCAAATCATTTAAGGTGAGTGGATTATCCTGTTTTGTCATTTAGTGTTAGCTGGACTCCTATTATGTAACAGGAGGTAGACATTTGCTGAAGCAGCTTCTCTGTCAGCAGAAAGGAATGGATAATTTAATATTAACAGCACCATTAACATGATCAATAGCCCCTGTTATTCTCAGCAATGAGATATAGAACAATATATCTTCTTTCCTCAGACCATCCTTCCTGCTTCCGCCCAAGATGTTTATTACAGGGATGAGATCGGCAACATTTCTACAAGCCACTTGTTGATCCTTGACGACTCTGTGGAGATGGAAATCCGGCCCAGGTTCCCACTTTTTGGTGGATGGAAAACCCATTATATGATTGGATATAACCTGCCAAGTTATGAGTATCTTTACAATCTTGGTAAGTGTTTTTTATATATCCCTAGAAATGACCAGCTTCCCCCACTTTGGTAAGAGGACCAATATCATGCCAGAATGGTTCTTTTAGGTATAGATCAGAAGCTTTTGTAAGCAGGACTCTCGTATATCTATTCTGCAATCCTTGGGGCATGTTTACTAACATTGCAGATAAATATCTGGAGAGATTTCTGGAGATGTTGCCCATAGCAACCAATCAGATCTTTGCTTTTGTTTTCTAACTTATAGATGGCTGTTTAAATCTAATTGCTGATTGGTTGCCATGAGCAACATCTCCAGAAATCTCTCCAGATATTTATCTCCAAAGTTAGTAAACATACCCCCTTGTTTGTTAAATTATTGTAAATGGCGGTTATGAATTAATGTGAAGAAGCACTATGTAACTTGATGATGATTAATAATGGTAGTTTAGCCTCCCCAAAAATGGACCAACTCCTTTATATTCATATATGATAATATATTAAATCTCTTGCTATTTTTTTTGCATTGGTAGACTGCTGCCAGTGCATTCATGCTTAAGGGTCCTGACCTCAGTGTGAAGTCCTTGGAGACAGTTTTCAGGATGTTCGGTTATTGCGTTGCTAAGTCTTGATTTACCCTTATAGGTGACCAGTATGCCCTGAAGATGAGGTTTATTGATCATGTGTTTGATGACCAAGTTGTGGATTCATTAACTGTTAAAATAATCCTGCCAGAAGGTGCCAAGTAAGTACACATGGTTAAAGTTATTTAGTTTTGTGCATAACATTCTGATTGGAATGTTTTACAGGACAAAGGTGTCTTAAAGTGATACGGACACTAATATTTTTCTTTTGACAATATTAATCTACTATAAAAGTAACTTTTAGGTCATATTTTCTCTGATAGTTCTGCTTTTGTAAGTAATTATTTGAAGTTCCTAAACCTGACTTGCCAACCTGACAGTCCCTTCTTAACCGGTTAGTTAGTTACTAATGCTAACAGGCTACTGCACCACAAATCTCTATGCCAGCCCCCTCATAGAGGAACAGGGTAGTGAGAAAGGTAATGTAAAAGCATCAGGCAAATACTTTTATGGCAAAATTATAAATCACATTTAAAGATAATGTTTTGATAATAAAAGGTTATTTTCTGATGTTCGTATCTCTTTAAAGGAGAACTAAAGCGTAACTAAAGAAGTAGCTAGAAATGTTGTACATTATGTTTTGAGCTTCTATACCAGCCCAAGGCAACCACAGTCCTTTAGCAAGAAAGATCGGTGTCTCTAACGATGTCCCAGTAGCTCCCCATCTTTTTTTCTGCTGATTCATTGCACATGCTCTGTGCTGCTGTCACTTACTGAGCTTAGGGACCCACTCACAATATACAGTACACATAGAATAGAAATGTCACAATATAAGGCTGATTAGTAATTAATACAGATAATTACTACATGGCAGCACAGAAACCAGTGCAATTAGTATCAGAATTTAATAATCAGCCTTGTAGCATCAGCTTATATTACAGACCAACCTTATTTTCTGCTGGATAATTAGTGACGAGCCCTAAGCTTAGCTTCTCAACAGCTGCTCAGAGCGCACTGCGCATGTGAGGGTCACAGACACTTTCCAAGATGGTGACCCCCTGTGACAAGTTTGAAGTCCTGGATCATTGCTGCTATTGACAAGCTGAAACTTTAGACTGGTGCAGTAAGGTCATTCTATACAATATAATTCTGTCTTGAGGAAGTCTTGACATCCAGGTGGTACCTTCAATTCTATAATGAATGTCGTCTCCTCTACAGAAACCTCCAGGTGGATAACCCCTATGATATAAACCGTGCCCCTGATGAGCTGCACTACACTTATCTGGACACATTTGGCAGAACAGTCATTATTGCTCATAAGAACAATCTGGTTGAGCAGCATATACAGGACATTGTGGTCCATTACTCCTTCAACAAGATCTTAATGCTGCAGGAGCCACTCCTGGTTGTGGGAGCATTCTACATATTGTTCTTCACTGTTATTCTCTACGTGAGGCTAGATTTCTCCATCACTAAGGTATGTAGCGTAGGTTCTACTTTGCTGAATGTGTAAGAAGCTTTCAAAGGAATTGTTCAGTATAAAAACAAAAACTGGGTAAATAGATGCAAAATAAAGAATGTTTCTAATAGTTAGTGAAAAATGTAATGTATAAAGGCTGAAGTGATCGGAAGTTTAACATAATAGCCAGAACACTACTTCCTGCTTTGCTGCTCTCTTGGTTTCCACTGACTGGTTAACCTGGTTACCAGGCAGTAACCAATCAGTGACTTGTCGGGGAGCCACATGGGTCATAACTGTTGCTTTTGAATCTGAGCTGAATGCTGAGGATCAATTGCAAACTCACTAAACAGTAGTGTGCCCCCCCCCTTAAAGTCGCTGACTAACTCCGAGTTATAGAGCTGAAAAGCAGGAAGTAGTGTTCTGGCTATTATGTTAGACATCCGCTCAATCCAGCCTGTAAACATTACATTTTTGGCTAACGAACTATATTAGAAGAATTTTTTTTTTTTTTTGCACAGCAGATTTATTTACCCAGTTTTTATTTTTACACTGAACTGTTCCTTTAAGACAGAATATCTTTAAATGACAGGATCCAGCTGCAGAAGCCAAGATGAAAGCTGCCTGCATCACTGAACAAATTCTTACTCTGGTAAACAAGCGACTTGGACTGTACCGTCACTTTGATGAGGCTGTCAACAAGTATAAGCTGTCTCGGGATATCTCCACTTTAAACAGCGGCAAGAAAACGCTGGAGACGGAACACAAGAATCTGACCAATGAAATTGCTTCGCTACAGTCCAAACTTAAAGCTGAAGGCTCTGATCTGTGTGATAAAGTATGTTTTGCCTTGACTTCCTTTTTACTTCACTTTGTAAAATGTAGTGCTGGGGGCGGGGGTGGATAGTTAAATTAGTGCTGCTCCTGCTGGAAGCCCACATAACCTGTGGGTTTTGGGGCAGCCTGCACAACATTAATGCTTATTGTGCCGCAATGTGGCCTTTTTGGCATTTTGCCATCGGTAGATATGATCATTTGATCACCATGCTATGGATTGGATTATAATAAGGTCCTAAGGAGACACATCATTAAAGGGGAACTCCGGCTTCCAAACCAAAATTTGATAAAGAGGCCCACATAACACAAACCCCTAATATATCCATCGCAGTTATCTATTTCTTCAAAAAGTATGAATAAATGCATTTTCTCTGCTGAAATCCAGCTGTTTAACAGTTCTTCTATTTCTGAATCATTTGAAATCCTGACAGGGAAGGAGGGACTAAACACTGATGTTACAAATTGTAACAACTTCTCCACAGATTATAGAACGCATGCAGTAACTACATAACCCACAATGCATTGCACTGTTCCTTTCCTTATTGAAATCACTTGTGCAGGGAATCATGGGGTTTGGAGGATGCAGGCTAAGGACAGATGGCTGTTGATACAAAGTAACAGTAGTCAGACAGCTCAGCAAAGTAGTCAGACAGATCAGCAGGAGAGCAAGGGGTCTACATATTTTTTAATTGATGTATATTGCAAAGTTGCTTGAAATTATGTTTAATTTTCAAAAAGCGTAAATTATGTTTGTGTGGAGTTCCCCTTTAAGATTTCCTAATAGGAATATGGTCAATTTTTACTTGCTAGATCTCAGTCAGGAGGGCCCAAAAGAAGTCAATGAGCTGTTGACTTGGGCTGGAGCAGCCAAGGCTGTAGCTTTTACATTCTGCTCCATTGACTTCTTTTAATGCAATCTGATGGCATCCGTAAAGGAATTGTACAGTGTAAAAATAAAAACTGGGTAAATAGACAGGCTGTGCAAAATAAAAATTGTTTCTAATATAGTTAGTTAGCCAAAAATGTAACGTATAAAGGCTGGAGTGACTGGATGTCTAATATAATAGCCAGAACACTACTTCCTGCTTTTCAGCTCTCTTGGTTTCCACTGATTGGTTACCAGGCAGTAACCTATCAGTGACTTGAGGGGAGCAACATGGGTTATAACTGTTGCTTTTGAGTCTAAGCTGAATGCTGAGGATAAATTGCAATAACTGAACAGTTATAACCCATGTGGCTGCCTTTAAAGTCGCTGACTAACTCAGAATTAGAGAGCTGAAAAGTAGAAAGCAGTGTTCTGTTAGACATCCAGTCACTCCAGCCTTTATACATTACATTTTTGGCTAAATAACTATATTATACATTTTTTTTATTTTGCACTGACTCTATTTACCCACTTTTTATTTTCACTGTTACTTTAAAGCTGGATAATTTGAATTTGCCTAAGGATATCTGTATTTAACAGTTTATTTTAAGGGGAAATGTATTATCTATAAATTGAAGCTGAGTTTTATTCGTTCATATATGACCTTATTAAATTCCCTATCCTCCCAACAGGTAGCAGAGATTCAGAAGCTGGACGCCCAGGTGAAGGAGATTGTGTTAAAATCTTCCTCCGACGCCGAACGTCTCGTTTCTGGGAAATTGAAGAAGGAAAGTTACATTGAGAATGAGAAGCAGCACTCGAGCCGGAGGCAGGAGCTGGTCAATAAAATAGACAACATTCTTGTTGGCTTGTAACTGTTTAATATCAATTAGAAGTTTTTGAGATTATGGCACAACTGTGTGTTTTGCACGCTGAGCCAAACCAATGCTCTTATTCTCTTTTTTTTTTTATTTGATGGTTACAGTCTGTCCTCCCTGAGGATCATTGGGCCTTGCTGAACTGGTTCTGACTATACGTGTAACATCACATTTTAGTCCAGACGATCTCTAGCTGTTGCAGAATGGAGGCTATCATCATTTTGCAACAGCTGGAGACCTTGGGTTTTCAATAGTTATAGTGGTTCTGGTTCAATGCTGTTTGTTGGTACCACGAAGGCAGCACTGGTTCTTAACACCAGGTTCTTAACACCAGGTTCATCAGAATAAACAACCAGAATAGTCTCTGCATTACGGTGGTCACACCAGCTGTCGGCATATACTGAATTCCAGGGTTCAAAAGCCCCAAATTGGCAGTTGGTGGTCTCTAACAGATTGTCAGTAGAAGGGACAAAAAAAAATCAGATTAAAATCAGTTTGTGCCTAAAACAAAATTCTTTCAGAAATGAAAATCTATTTTTTTTTTTTTTTGTGTTTGGTAAGGGGGAATTAACAGGTATATGTTGGAAACATTGAAAGCCACTTTAAATTTCGTTTGAATCACACGCAGCATGTCCCTCGCAACATGTTTTGTATACAAAAGCTTAGAGGCAAGGCGTTTTCTTTCTTTTGAAGTTCATTCTACTGCCATGTTTTTACATTTGTAAATGTGTATGCCTATCTAGAAAATGGATTCTCTGTTCCTTACACATGTACGATGCCATGTCCACTTTCTTATATAACTTGTGTGGCCAGAGAATAGTAAAGAAAAACAAAAAGGGACTGCTAATAATTTGTTGTGATGTCTTATTTGCCTCTCTACTTATAGGTTGTTGATATTTGCACCTTTGAATATTCCTTATTGCAGCTGTGTAGGAAGTAAAACTTTACTTTTAGTATGATGTAGAGAGACAATTATTCTGAGACTATTTGCAATAGTTTTTATTATTTAGCTTTTTATTCAGCAGCTCTCCAGTTTGCAGTTTCAGCAATATGGTTGCTAGGGTCCAGATTACCCATAGCTACCATGCATTGATTTTAATAAGAGACCGGAATATGAATAGGAGAGACCTGAATAGAAAGATGAGTAATAAAAATAGCAACAACATTTGTAGCCTTACAGAGCATTTGTTTTTAGATGCCTAATCCCCCATTTGAAAGCTGGAAAGAGTCAAGAAGTCAAATAATTAAACTTTAAAAAATAACGAAGACCATATGAAAAGTTGCTTAGAATTAGGCATTCTATGGTATACTAAAAGTTAACTCCTTTAAAGCCTTTTTTCTCTGGTGTCTGACAGCTCAGTGATTCAGGTGCAGATTCTGAACTGTTAGCAATAATAACAACTAAAGGATAAAGACAAGAAATGTATTAAATTAGAACAGAGTCTGTGACCCCCCCCCCTTTGCAGACCTGCTCTAGGGAGATCTGAGAAGGTGAATAATTAAACTTTTTCCGTTTTAGAAAAAACAGTCAAAAATAAAAAAGTTTATATTTCTGGTTTACTATCGGATACCAACTCAAGTGTTTGGTGAATAACTGTTGTAAGAGGATCTGATGTGTTTCATCCAATGTTAATGTTTGATATTTCCATTATAACCATTGGCTCAAAACAAGGTTACAGAAATATGAACACCTGGTCTGTGTTAGGGAAAAAAAAACAAACGTTCCTATTTCTACCCCAACTGTCCATCAGGCTTTGCTTCACCATCCACTGTTTTGTATTCTTCTTGGTGGGGAGAGTGGGTCGCCCCATGGTAGGAAACAATTGCAGTAAAAGACTTGGTATTAAGAAGTTTGCCTGTATTACCCCTTTTATGTAGCACCAACATATTCCACAGTGCGATCTGAAAATTAAAGGGCACGTAAAGGCAAATAAATAAAATCCCATTTTTACTTTCTTTAATGAAAAAGAAACCCAACCCAATCTCCAATATAGCTTAATTAAAAAATGTGAAACATTTTTATAAGAAACCTGACTGGTAGATATTATTTGACTTTTGATAATTTATGATGATCCCTAAGCAGCTCAGATCATACTGAGCATGTGCACAGTCTTGGTCTTGCAAAGATGTTTAACAAAGTTACAAGATGGTGACCCCCTGTGGCCAACTCTGAAAGCATAAATCATTTGTTTGATTAGGCTTGTGGTGCAGTAAGTTTGTTTAGTATACAAAATACAGCATTTCTAGCCGTTTTCTATTTTAGACTTTACTTCCCCTTTAATCATCAGCCCCAAGCACAATTACCCTTTGCAAACAATCGGATGTTTGCGTTTAAACAGCTGATGGGTGATTGGCTGCTACAGGGGACTAGATCTGTGGCAAAATGTTTGAAACCCATCTCTACTTTTTGTTACTCCATACTCTTGGTGGGGGCACACAGACAATTCAATCTGGTTGTATGTGTTCTTGTTATATCGCAGGAACCTGCAGATCATCACCAGAGAGTTCACTCTTTCCCTGGAATGAATACTGGGCTATACAGGAGGGCAGAGTTTGCTGAGATGCCATTATAGGATGTCTGTAAAAAAACAATATAAGATTTAGTGATACCGACTTTTTGGCAAAATTGATGTTTCAAAAAAAAAAAAAAAAAAAAAAATATATATATAAAAAATTGTGCCAATGAATGTAGATATTGGTTGGGATCTTTAGGGCCACCATGCATGTGCTGAAGACTTTTGACTTTATTAAAGCAATGGGCATACGTTTTATATTAAATACAATAAACAAGCTTTTAGCATTGGAATGTTGTCTAATAACTGGCCTTCTCCAGCTCTGATCATTAGAGGGCGCTATATCCCTGCAGAGTGATACCAGTAATAATCAGAGGACAGAGAGACGATGGGAGGAAGGTGCAGTCTTTCATCTGAAACGTTAAGTTCAGGCAGGTTATTGTTTAAATGCACGTGCTGATGTATAAACTAGATTTCAGCTGGACTTGTACTGGCAACACATAAGATAAACAGAAACCTTCCTATTAGAGCTTACAGGTGAGCCTAAAGGCCCTAGATTAAGGGTAGGGCTGTCCAGCTAGAGCCCACAGGCTAAATGTGGCCCTACAAGATGTTTAAATGGGCACAGCCTGTCATTAAGCATTTTACACATTATTTTTCTCCAATCCAGCCCTTCGGTATATTTTTTCTATCCAGGCAGGTATGGGACCTGTTATTCAAAATGCTTAGGACCTGGGGTTTTCCAAATAGATCTTTCTGAAATATGGAACTTCATTCTAGAAAACCATGTGAACATTACATAAACACTAGTCTGATTTTGCTTTCAATAAGGATTCATTATATCTTAGTTTGGATCAAGGTACTTATTTATTATTACATTACAAATAATTTTTAAATATTTGGATAAAATATAGTCTATGGGAGATGGCTTTTCTGTAATTCTTAGCTTTCTGGATAACGTGTTTCTTGATAACGGGTCCTATATATGTATTGCTATTGCTGCAAATTTAACCCTTAAAGACTAAAATAGAGTTTCTATTACTCTTATTGTACAGGCAATTTAGCAGTTTCAGCAATCTGTTTGCTAGGGTCCACATTATCCTAGCAACCATGCATTGATTTGAATAAGAGACTGGAATATGAATAGGAGAGGGACTGAATAGAAAGACCAGTTAATAAAAAGTAGCAATAACCATACATTTGTAGCCTTACAGAGCATTTGTTTTTACTTGGGGTCAGTGACCCCCTTTTGAAAGCTGCATAGCGTAGTTTCAAAAACTACAAAAAAGAAAAAATGAAGACCAATTGAAAAGTTGCTTAGAATTAGCCGTTCTATAACATACTAAAAGTTAACTTAAAGGTGAACTGACCCTTTAATTGAAACACATTCATTGCTCTTTAAAAAAAGTGGGAAAGAGGCTTCTGTGATATAAATGTGAGGCCAGTAATGTACATACAGAGACAGGGTTGATACATCCAAATATAACATTTTGCATTATTAAATCAAATGCAGTTGTTAAAAACTTTTCATTATATAGTGATGATAGAATGATGCTCCGTTCAGACAACACTCTCATTACCACAATGCCTTGTACTCTCCTATACAGATATATACTTGCCAGAGTGATGCAGAGATGTGATTGGGTATTTACACCCTACTGTTCTTCTGGGGAAGGACTAATAGGATACGCCCACAGCTCATTTGTAACACAGCTCCCGATTGGACAGGAACTATAGGGAGCGCCTTAATGATAATGACTGGAGACTTTAGCTGGCACCTGTGATAACATCTCCTGTCTGTCTTGGAACGTCCCGTGGCTTATGCCGCTGGTATAACTGTACTCTGCCATCTGCTGGTTGGCTCTGTTACTGCAGCTTATGTTGCATCCTCACTAATGTAAAGGAGTAATACATGCTACAGTATATATAAATAGGGTTTATTTTTTTAATTTTACTTTCAGTTTTCATTAATATGAAGGTATAAATATAAGCATCGTAGCTGTCATACTGTTTGTTTTCATTTGAAACTTAAAGGGATACTGTCATGGGAAAAAAAAAATTTTTCAAAATGAATCAGTTAATAGTGCTGCTCCAGCAGAATTCTGCACTGAAATCCATTTTTCAAAAGCACAAACAGATATTTTTATATTAAATTGTGAAATCTGACATGGGGCTAGACATATTGTCAATTTCCCAGCTGCCCCAAGTCATGTGACCTGTGCTCTGATAAACTTCAATCACTCTTTACTGCTGTACTGCAAGTTGAAGTGATATCACCCCCCTCCCTTTTCCCCACAGCAGCCAAACAAAAGAACAATGGGAAGGTAACCAGATAACAGCTCCCTAACACAAGATAACAGCTGCCTGGTAGATCTAAGAATAACACTCAATAGTAAAAACCCATGTCTCACTGAGACACATTCAGTTACATTGAGAAGGAAAAACAGCAGCCTGCCAGAAAGCATTTCTCTCCTAAAGTGCAGGCACAGGTCACATGACCCGGGGCAGCTGGGAAATTGACAATATGTCTAGCCCCATGTCAGATTTCAAAATGAATATAAAAAAATCTGTTTGCTCTTTTGAGAAATGGATTTCAGTAACTGGATTTTCAGTAACTGATGCGTTTTTATAAAAACATGTTTTCCGATGACAAGATCCCTTTAAGCTCATTCCATGTGCCATTAGGAAAGTAAACCTCTTACTTTATCATGTAAGGAACATTTGAATACCCCCTAATAGAGTCCTGCGTGGAACCAATTTCTAAGACCCGGACTCCAACCCACAGCCTGAACAACAACCCGCAACCCGACGACCACCATCAAACAGGAGGTGGTGTTGCTGCAAACCGGAAGTGACATCATCAAAAGTGAAAACCTGAAAATCCTACCCGCATTCCGCAGGGTACCTGCTTTTTTTGCGGGTAACTCGTGGATACACAATAGTCAATGAAATTCCAATGTTGCCAAACCCTCACAGATCAGTACCCACTGCAGGACTCTACCCCCTAATGCAGTGATCCCCAACCAGCAGCTCTTGACCAACATATTGCTCACCAACCCCTTGGATGTTGCTCTCAGTGGCCTCAAAGCAGGCACTTATTTTTGAATTCCTGGCTTGGAGGCAAGTTTTGGTTGCATAAAAATCAGGTGTACTGCCAGAGTCTCCTGTAGTCTCCTAGTCATAGGGACAAGAAATAGCCAATCACAGCCCTTATTTGGCATCCCCAAGTACTTTTTTCTCCCTAAGTGCTCTCCAACTCTTTTTATATTTGAATGGCTCATGGGTTGGGGACCCACACCCTACGCTTAAAGGTATAGTACACCCCCTTTTTCAACACTACTACTTCCTGAAGAGCTAAAAGTTCTAAAGTCAAACAAAGCAGCAGTTTACAGAGAGCTTATTCAGTTGGGTTTATGCACAAAATGTGCATAAACACTATATGAACTGCCAGATATAAATATATATGTATTTTTTTCCAAACAAACCTAACCCCACAAGAAGCCATGATACCCTGTCTGTGATCTCTGGGGTCAGTTACATTACCTTGTTCCATGTTGACAGATGAATTCTGGGGCTTGACGTCCCTTTGGTTTCTATAGTGGGTGGTGCACAAGTTGGGAAAAACGTTTGGCAAATATCACGGTGTACTTTCAACCTGTGGAATGTCTGTGTAAAAAATACATTTATATCTATTTCTGTGAAGTTCAGTGTTTCTGCACATTTTCTGAATGAGTTCATGTCAAATGAGGGGTGTATTTTCCCTTTAAGAGATCTCTTTGATGTTCTTCAAGGAGACACCAGCTCAGGTACCAACAGATACTCAGAGCTATAAATGTCCTGAATATTTACATTACACCACATCTTTTCTCCTGCTTGATACATGAGTCTGGTTCCTGTTGCTTGTGTCCTTACACCTGACTAAATTCCATTCATTTCTCACTCCATTTGAACAGCTTGTGATGGTGGAACACTTGCATGTCTTTCTGTGCTCACACAATGGGCCCTGTTGGCAAGTGCAGTGCAAATAGTCTGTCTCTGTTCTGAATGTTGATTCAGGTCCTACAAGCAGATGTAAGAACAATGGCCTATACAATGGCGCCTGATAAACCACTGCATGTCAAACACAGGTTGCCCAGTGCACCATTCAGCCTTAAATCAGGTTCTTTATGGTTTGTTTGCTCGTAGGTGGGTCAGCTCTCCAAGTTTTACTGCTTAACAATAACAAAACTATTTCCCTTCCACATTCATATCTCTTCCTTTAAGTGTTGGACTGGGGTGCTACGGGCTTACTCTCTAAAATATTTATCCTCCTCTACTTCCTTACCTCCCATATAGTCTTTTATTCTCACTCATTATTCGTTTTTTCTCTCATGCAGAAATGGAGAATGGCCATGGACATTGAGCAGTAAAGACCACCAACAATTGAGACCACCAGGAAGTTTTTGGTTTTCCATTGGGCCAGACTAGCAGGGCTTCCTTTATAAGCATTTAAAGGTGGCCATACATCGGCTGATAAAAGCTGCAGACAGACAAAGTCGGGCACTTATTGGTCAGTGTATGGGCCCTCTGATGGGCTTCCCCAAACAATATGTGGCCAAAAATCAGCCAGATGTCGATTGGATCCTGTCGGATTGAGGACCACATTGGTTCGTTGATTCGGTCCTACCGCCTACATTCCTGGCCTTGTGATTTGATTGTTGGGCCTAGGGCCCACAATTGGATCAGCCTGATAATACCCACTTATGGTGGGTATATAGGTGCAAGTTCTGCTCATTTGGAAACCTCTCCAAATGAAGAGATCTGCCCATGTATAGCACATTAAAGCAGGGGTCCCCAACCTTTTTACCCGTGAGCCACATTTAAATGTAACAGTGAGCAGCACAAGCATGAATAAAGTTCCTGGGGGTACAGCCTGCAGGGGGCCCTGTTTGGCAGTGCACCTAGTTTTTATACTCCCAAAACTTGCCTCCAAGCCTGGAATTCAAAAATAAGCACCTGCTTTGAGGCCACTAGGAGCAACATCCAAGGGGTTGGTGAGACACATATACGATCACTGATCTAAGGCATGGGGGGCTGTGCATTTTTTGCTGTTAAGATATGGGAGGACTGATCAGTAATTGAAGATTCTTTCATATGACCACATCTGCAAGGACCATCAGTAATGAATAAAGGCCCTATATAAATATGGTGGTCCTTGCTGTGTCAAGATTGTGCATCCAGTGTTGTTTCAGTTAGGAACCTAAGCCTACTTCATGTTCTTCACTTCATTCTGATTGACCAACTCTCCCAACCTTTTTTATTCTCATTGGCTCTTTTGCTTTCTTTGCTTTTTTTTTCTTCTTCCACCCCTTAGTAAATTGTAGCAACCAACCTGTGGGGTTGGGCATGGTACTGACTTTAGCACATTTGTTGGCTGATCCAATACCCTTGGGTGTGGACTGACTTCCACACATTTTGCTAGTGGGTTTGGGTTGAGCTCTTCTTCCACCCTCGACCTTACACTGCCAGCCTTGGGCTCCGGCAGCCTCTATTTAGAGGCACAAGCCTGCCACGCCCCGTCCCTTTTGTGATGTCACAGATGGGCGGGTCATGCATGGGTCTATAAATTGAGGTACTGGCACAGCTCTCATCTGGTGCAGGTTGGGAGGGGGCGGGTTAGGGTTAGGTGTGGGTCAGATTTTTGTCGACCTGCACATCTCTACACCACATAGAGGATTTGGGGGGAGATTTCAGCTAAAGTAACGAGCAGGAAAAGGCAGGTCTGCAACACCAACAGATGGACCGGCCATACATGTGAACCCAGACCAGCAATCTCACTTTGCCTGACCCTTGGGTTAATTCTGGTTTCCCCCATTCTTGGATGTACCTCCACATCACTAATTGTAACGGCTTCTTGTATCACATCCATCTATGTTTCCATGAAACTCTATATCTACATTGAACTTCATCTGAATGCACAATTAATTATAGTGTAGTATCTAGTTGGCTACTGTCCAATCCGTCTACTGCCCACCAAGGATCAACTGGGCAGCTCTAGTAAAATAACATAGAATATAAGCAGTGAATTGGGTAATTTCTCAGGACATCTACACCGGCTGCTAGAACATACTGTTCCTCTTGCAACTAATGCAAACCCACCTCTTTCTAGTCATACAGTCAGTTAGATTTTGATGTATACAAAAAGCAACAGCGTTGTCTCTGATCCATTAACTTCCATGAAAGCTGGGACGCCCTTATATACTCTGTCACGCTACATTACATGATATCAGTTGATACACTGTTTCACAATCAAATGGCATAAAAATAAGGGCTATATTTACTAGAGGCTCAGAAAATTCCCTGCTAATAATAATATAACATGAAATTACATCAGAACTCACCGTTTATAACTGATGACATCAGAACTCACCGTTTATAAGGATATAAAGATATTCATGGCTTTTGTGTGTGTATATATATATATATATATATATATATTATCCCACAGTACCAGCACTCAAATCACAGCGGTGCAGGTGATCAGAAATGCATGTATATAGTAAGGAGGATCAGCACTCACTGTATTGAAGATGAAAAAATGCTTTTTATTGTCAAGTGATATACATCTTAATCCGACGTTTTGGTCCCACCTGGGGACCTTTTTCAAGGATATTGTGTAACAGTGATACCAACATTAAATACCCACCCCCATTTATGAATTAGGGCGCCAAAAATGACGTCATGTGACCAATTAGAAGCATCAGAACAAAGTTTTTTCTTTTACAGTTCTTTTTCATCTTCAATACAGCGAGTGCCGATCCTCCTTACTATATATATATATATATATATATATATATATATATATATATATATATATACTGTATTATGCAGCCAATCAGATGTTTGCTTCCATTATTCAACCTGCAGCTGCCTGTATAAAAGCCAGTCACTGATTGGCTGCTGTGGGATACTGTTAGGTTTGCCACCTGGTCGGTATTTTACCTGCCTGGCCGGTAAAAATGATGGCTGATCCCAATGTTATTAATAGGAAAAAAAGATAAATATATCGGAAAGCTGGTATTTTTTTCCAGAAAAGGTGGCAACCCTAGATACTGTTCAGGTGCAAATTTACCCAAGGGGTACAGCATGGGCAGTTTAAAGGCATTCCAATTCACTAGTGGAAATACTCCCACGTAGAAACCAACTTGTGTAATGCTTTTTAAATATTCTCTTAGAGATTAAAATAACGTTATACTTTTAGGGGGTTATTTACAAGAACTCAAATTTATCTCATCTTTTTATGAAACCAAGCTCGACCAAACTCCCATCCACAATTTTATCTTATTTATCAATGAAATAACTTGAAAAAATCAGCTTGGCAAAATACTTGATAAAATCGAGCAAATAATTTTAGATTTGAGGCCTGAATTTTTGTTTCTGGTTATCACCCGAAAAAAAAATTCTGGTTATCAGATAAACCCAGTGCAGACCACTTTATCTTTAAATTTTAAAAGGGACATCTCCCATTGACTTATACATGACCTTGACAGGTTTGAGATGGGGGACTTTTGGATTCTGACTTTTTGCAGCTTCGGGGTATAATACATTTTTTGAGTTTTTGCCCAAAAAACCTTGAACAGAAAAAAATTGTGTTAAGTAAATATCCTCCTTTAAACTCCATCATGGGTATAAAGGAGAACTAAAGCCTAACAAAGAATTAGGCAAGAGATGCTACACATTACAGGTTATTTATGAAGGGGACTGCAGGGCGCAAAGTTGAAAATACTTTCACCCAAAAACTTTCAAACAGGAGCACTGTGTCAGTGGCACTGCACATGCTCAGTGTGCTCTGGGCAGCTTAAGAAAATCTAAGCCTAGGGGTCATCAGAAAATAAAATGCTGATGAATTGTAACTTTTCTATTCTATGTGTACTGTATATTGTGAGTGGGTCCCTAAGCTCAGTAAGTGACAGCAGCAGAGAGCATGTGCAGTGAATCAGCAGAAAAGAAAATGGGGAGCTACTGGGGCATCTTTGAAGACACAGATCTTTACTGCTAAAGGGCTGTGGTTGCCTTGGGCTGGTACAGAAGCACAAAACATAATGTACAACATTTTTTAGCTACTTCTTTAGTTTAACTTTCTTTGTCATTTAGGGTGACCCATTCCTTTAAACCTCAGAAACAAGTCCATGTGTATTTAGAGTTCTTCTACGTGTAACAAATTTAACAAGGCTGAAAGGGGCATTTTTCCTTATTCTTCCCTTCTCCAACATGATTTGACAGCAGACAGATTTTGCTGCTGGTTATGTCTGTGTCCTGCTGCTCCCATTCAGCTTCATCCACCGATTTCAATTTTATTATTCATTTTGGTGAATAAAAAGGCTTTTGCTTAGAAGTGGCTCATTTTAAGATGAGATTAAGGGGAACTCGCTGACTGTGCTGGGAGTTTCACCCCAGAATAACGTATTGTGCTTGTCCCTTCCCGCTGTGCCCACTTCAATCTCTTTTGTTGTTTAATCGCTGCCTTTTGTCAGGAAAGTCACTCGTTCATTTCTGACGGGGACTTAGAAGAAGGAAAGTTAATTACTTTTGCCCACCAAGAGACTGCCGTCAGCCACCAAGGTTGATGCAGTGAAAGCAGAAGGAGTTGGGACATGCACCCGTAAGACTGTTAGCAGAGGCACACGGTGTCTGGCTGCACGATGCTTTGCTGGGCAAGTCTCAACATCCCATATGTTAGCTGAGCTCCCAGATGCACTGCCATTCATTATTCAGCCTAAAATAAGGTGTTGGCATGGTAACGGAACTAAAGCCCTACAGGCCCCAGTACAAAGTTTACACGGGGCCCTTCCCTTTGAACCACCACCTTCATTACCACTTATGTATGACTATGAAGCTTTACATTCATCCAGGTCATGGTATATCTAGTATAAGTAATTCTTAAACAACTGGACTTGCTGAGTAATCAATGAAGACGTTTCACTACTTATCCGAGCAGCTTCTTCAGTTCAACTGACTGGTGTGGGAAGTCCTCGGCATACAGGGCCGGCCTTAGGCCTATTGGACCAATTGGGCCCAATAGGGCCCGGCGCCTCTGGGGGCCCCGCACCACAGGGCAGCACAGATAATATTTCCCTCAGCACATGATGCTGCCTGGCCTGCCCCCAACTTTGAGAGTCCAGCCCATCCCCAAATCCATAGGTCCAGCCCACCACCAACTCTGATAAGCCAGCCTGCCCCCAACTCTCATAGGCCTTGCCTGCCCCCAATCCAACAAAGCCTGCTCCCAAGCTGAATCGGCTCAGCCTGCCCCAAACTAATTGGCCCAGTCCACTCTCCTATTTCCTCCCTCTCTCTCTTACCCTGTGTGCCCCTATTATGTGCCCCTATTTCATCCCTCTCACTCTCTTACCTTGTCTGCCCCTTTCCTTTCTATTTTGTGCCTGTATGCCCTTATTTTCCTAAATACTTGGTGTGTCAGTAGCCAGCAACACTTTGTCTAGGGGCCCCGCCAACATGGTCCCAATTGGGCCCCACATTTGATAGGATCAGCCCTGTCGGCATATAAACACTTCCGCTGAACTGAAGAAGCTGCTCCGATGAGTAGTAAATGTCTTCAATGATTACTCAGCAAATCCAGTTGTTTTAGAATTACTTATACTAGATATACCACTAATGTAATTTAAAGGGGTAGTTCACCTATAAGTTAACTTTTGGTATGTTATAGAATGGACAGCTCTAAGCAACTTTCCAATGGGTCTTTATTATATATTATTTATCGTTTTTTGAATTATTTGCCTTCTTCTTCTGACTCTTTCCAGCTTTCAATTGGCCCTCACTGACCCCATCTAAAAATAAATTCACGGCAAAGCTGCAAATATATTGTTATTGCTACTTTTTATTACTCATCTTTCTGTTTAGGCCTCTCCTATTCGTATTCCAGTCTCTAATTCAAATCAATGCATGGTTGCTAGGGTCATTTGGACTAATTAAATCCACTAGCAAAGTCTCAATAGACCTCAGTGGGTCCCAGAGATCCCTGTAACTAATGTTCAAAATAAGACTTACGAGGAATAATGGGGGCTAAATAACTGGCAACCCCCTGTGATTACATTGAAAATGAGCACAGCCAGAATATGCTCATTAACATTATCTGAAATTCCAGAAAGAAATAATTTTTTTTAACTTTAACATAACTGATTCCACAGATTGTAAGGAAGCCATAGTTGTTGATAGTTGTGCTAACTGGAACCAGATCACACCCCCTGGGAATACAAGTCCCAGAATCCATCACTTCTCAATGGAACAAGGCACGGGAGGGGCTGCATTACATTCTGAGCCTAAGGGGGATTGGGAGACCGTTCTTACGGGTATCATGGTTTCCTTTCAATCTGTGTTATGTCTGTTATATTTGTATTTACATTGCCCAATGAAGAAGAAGATTGTGTAGGAGAGGGTGGCAGCAGCAATGGTTGGAGGGGGTGCGAACATCCAGGAGTAAGTGGGGCCGGGGGTAGGGGCGAACAGCTGGGTAGCCTAGAGGGGCACAATTTTGAAATCTGGCCCTGGGCACGGGCACACTTTGCCAACACACTGACACTTATTTAAGTATATAAAGCACAAAGGCAAATTAATTTACATAAATCCAGTCCTATGTCCCCCCCTTTGTCTGGGACTTCCAAGTCGTTTAGTCTCAGACCTTGAGAGCTTGTCTTTCCGAAGGGTCCTGAAACTTCATCTGCCTTTCTATTACTCCAGATTTGAATGCCATATGGGTGCTATGTATGGGTGCTATTAGTATGTATGGGTACTATTAGTAAGGGCCACATGATCATTCCCTTTCTCAGTTCCTCATGTGTGGCACTTACTTCTTACTACTTACTATCTGGGTGTGTGACATTTCTGGATGTCGGTGGATAAAAGAGAAGCTGACATGGAGTCAGTGCATTGTTTAAGTCAGGGAACTGAGTGACTGTGTGTGTAGCACAAACAATGAAAGCAGCACGGTAGGGAAGGATCAGTGAGTGGCGACAGATCTCTGCTGTAGGTAAAAGCTCGGAGCAATCAAGCAACATGACAGGGTGTCTCAGGGCGAGACCTGCGTAGGAAGCAGAGAAGGTTCATTAGCTCAGTCTGACCCACCTCAGTGTCCGGGACATGTTATCACTGAAAACTGTAGCTGCTGCAGAAACATATTTTTATGTATTTATAGTATATAATTCCCATAATGATACACTAGGTAGTGTGGTCCAGGGGATCTCCACATCCAGCCCGTCCTGAATGACACCAAGGTAGAGAGCTCCAGGGGATCCACATGTCCAGCCCAAATGATGCCCCACCAGTATAATAAACTGAGGTAGCTCCGCCTACTAAGAGATGTCCAACCCTTTGTGCCATTCTGAAAGCCCAGGGGTTGCCACTTGGCACACATTCAAGGAGGGAGGCAAGGTGCTAATGTGAAAATATATCTACTCATAACCTGCACAAAGACAATCTAAATTTTCCATGTTTTCCACTGTACTGGGCACAATTTTATAGAGTTTTGATTAATGGTTTCTATTAGCTAGCTGTGATTGGCTATTAGGTGGTCTCTATGTGGACTGGCAGCCTACAGAAGCCTCTGTTTGGCAGTACATCTGGTTTTTATGCAACCAAAACTTGCCTCCAAGCCATGAATTCAAAAATAAGCACCTGCTTTGAGGCCACTGAGAGCATCATCCAAGGGGTTGGTGAGCACATGTTACTCACAAGCTACTGGTTGGAGACCAGGCAGAAGCTCCACCATGGATGGAAATGTTAGTTGTGCTGAGCGTTGAAGGCAAAAGTCCCAGGTAGTGAGTATAACTCTGTGATTCTTTCTATAGTCATCCATCGAGATGTTCAGCCATGACCTCTAATTGCTCAACTTTTAATCAGCTCCTCTACCTGAGTCAGAGCTCCAGAAGGCTATAATTTGTATTCAGAGGCTTCTCCTGAATGTGCTAATTATTCTGTTCTCCTTCAAAGGGTCCCGTGCCTTAGGGCTGGAATGACAGACTGGGTTGGTTAGGCCCTGGCAGCATGAAGAGTTCTACAATTCGTGCCTCACCTTATAGTCTAGTGCAGCTCAGCTGACTGTGACATGAGCCAACCCGCCAAGAAGAAAACTAAGTCCCTTGGCTGGGGGAATAGGACAAGCCCCTAGACAATTGTTATGGGGAGAGAACATGCTTTGAAGTGCCTGATTATCTCCCATCCTATAATTAGATGTGTGCTGCTGCCCGGTGCACAGCGGCTTGTGAGGGTGGCGTGCTGCATTCTGTTTAACTATTTCAGGCTGCGTTGACACATCAGTGAGACAAAGGATTAAAGGGAAAATATGCCCTATTTATAAGTGGGATTTACCTTCCATTATGTCCCCTAAGCAGAGACTGGAGTGTGAGGTCTTTAGCTCAATATATTAGCTGCTGGTGGTGTGACATGATGTAACCACTGTAAGTCTTGCTGCAGGGAGAATGATATCCCGCCTTGCATGGTTGCTAGCATAGGCAGTCTTTAATGTTACTAGTCAGCGATTCAGTATTTAGTTAGTTCCCTCTTTTGAAATAGATGCTGCTGTCATTGTCTGGCCAGTAGTGAAACGGAGTCGCTATAGCTAAGAGCAAATAGGGTCATATACTGACTCCTGCAGCTGTTCAGCTCCTCTTCTGCATTGTGCCCCCCATGCAGTCAGGCCCATAGGCCCAGAAATAGGGTGCCAGGCCCATGGGGGGGGGGGGGCTGGCTGTCTGACTCTGCTTTTAAAAAATAATTTCATTACAGTTTGTATAAAGAGTTTTCTTACTCTACTTTTTATAATACACCATAGATATCCTGTAAACTATACCCTTCTAAATGGTGCTTAGTGATGTCATAAGTTATAAATGGTGCTTAGTGATGTAATTACTGTTACATGACTCAATGAAACGTGTGTATTATAATGAGGATATTAGAAGTCACCTTGGAGATCCATGACCCGTATAAAAGTACTCAGCCTATGGCCTTGTGTTTTATATGGTCATGGAACTCCTTAGTAACTTATAATATCCTTGTATTTTACAAAAGGGGTACTTTATTCACTATATAATGTACAGCCATGCATATACTGTAAATGATATACCAATAAAAAAAAAATTAGGACATTTTCGTCACTTTCGGCGCATGCGCAGTCATTCATGACCGGAAATTTACTCCAACTTCGCATGTGATGAAACTCCGCTCAGATTCCGAAGAAGACCAAAAAAAGAAGATGGCGCCCATGAACTCCAGAGGCCAGATCTGCGCATAGGTGTAAGTAGAAAATTAGGGGCATTTGCCGGGGGGGGGGGGCAGTTAGGCTGTAGGGGAAGAGGGAGGTTGGTCTATGCAGGGTAGGGGGGTAGGGTTTTTTTCTAGTATGGGTTTGTTTGTTAAGTCTGAAGCTCTCTGACAGCAGGACCCAGCTATCCAAGTAAGTGCAGCACAGCCAGGCCCCGCTTAACACCCCAAACCATCCAGACCCATGGAAGCTGTACTCTCTGTTCCCCGATGATGGCCCTGTTTGAACTCGTCTGCATTTTTAAGAAGTCTTACTGAATTAAGGCTCCCTGACCCAGTCACCAGCACCAAGACCACTGCCAGTTATTTGCTTCTGAATTTGCTCATGAATCCTAACTATGCTCTATGCTATGCATAGAATAGTCACCCTCCTCCAATATATGTCCAAAGCAGAGGATCAGGCCGCGTGGCAGGGGAGAAATGGGGGCAAGGCATGGGGCAGGGCAGGCGGAAACAAGATGCTCCCAAAACCATTCAACTTTGGGTTGGTATCTCTGTATCCTCTGTTTCTGTTATTGGGCCCCACAACAAATTCAATTTGGGGCACCAAAACATTGGTATGTTGACCTGTTGTACCAAGATATATGAAAGTTGCTCATTCATTTCAGCCTTTCTGGGCCTCTTACACTCCTGGGCCCCCCTGCAGCCGCAGGGTCCCTTTCCCCTTGCAAGGTTCAGTTTGCTGCCTTTCAAGCCGGAAATTGCAGGGGCTGCAAAATATTCCCAAATTCACCATGTGCCAGTGTCCTGACTATATCCAACTTGCTAACTCCTTCTGTGCCCTCAAGTCATCGGTGTATCTTAGTGAAAAATCCTTATTCCCAATGTATAGGGAATACAAAAAGAATTGTAGCTGTGGGGCCCAGTAACTTGCGCCACTGGTGAGTGCATTAAACACCCAATCTGGAGACATAACAGAGGCTTATTTTTCATTGTCTGTTCTCTTTTTTTTTGACTCAGCCCCAAACAGGGGAACATGCAGCAATCAGCACGTCTGAGGGGCTAATATAGGAATGTGTGCACATAGTAGTTATAATTACCCCACAGCGCTGTTCAGCTGCTCTATCATATCCAGCAGCCCATAGCTACTGCTATTCTTTTTAGCTAAACATAGCTCATACTTCCAGAAGAAACATATTTCAGAGATGAAATTACTTTCTTTGAAGTATGAAACTGCCATTAACCAATTTGATGTCTAACAGGCCAGAAATGTGTCCCCCCGGCACTCTAAGGACTCCCAGCATCCCTCAGCAGCTGGAGGACATCCTTCCTCTGGCAGAAGAGAGGTTAATATACATTTTTGTAACACCCTTTCTCAAGTAAGCACTTGAGACAGGGTGGGGTAAACCTGCATACCCGAAACGTTGTGCTCTGCATCTTTGGTGTCTGCCATTAATAAATCTTCTTTGAACACCTAAACTTCAGCAACACTAGTCCACTTATAATATCCAGTTTAGGAGAGCGTGATTTACCAGCTCAAATTCAGTCCTCCGAATTGAAGGGATACTATCCGGAAAATGTACTTCTATCAGAAAAATGTAATTCAGTGTCTGCTTCCTTTTTAGCAAAGTGCAGCAGTCCTGTCATGCTTTATGGCTGAGACTATAATTATCTTTAAAAAGGCACATTCAGACCGCAGTGGTCAGAGATCCTATAAGAAATGTAGGAATTCTGAATAATATATTAGAGTACGCTTGTACATTAGGATATGATTGTATAGGTATGGGACCTGTTATCCAGAATGCTCGGGACCTGGGGTTTTCCGGAGATATGCTAAAAATCGTGTAAAAACTTCTTTAATATAGTAAAAAGATAAAAATACAGATTGCACTCACATATGTGTGCTTAGAATAAGCATAAAATCAGTCCGTCTTGGGGTTCCCCAGTCCTGCGTTCCACTCTGGATGTTAATTGCCTGGCGTTGTTAGTAGGACACGCGCTTCTGGTCTCCCCCTGATGATGTCACTGTTAGCAGATCGCACAAAGATGTGCAAAATTCATTTGAAATTACTACACTATATTATATTTTTTTGTTTTCTTGGTGCCTATCCCTAAGCTTGCAGCGCTGGTATCTCTTCGTATGAAGGAAAGGTTTTCACTATCTTTGTAGGACCCCAAATAACCGTAGACTTGTCCTTTCATTCACGTATGATTATCATTGCTTCTCAATAGGCTGCAACCTCCCTGCATATTGCACAAGATTCCAAACGTATAGAATATTATACCTGGAGAGCACAAAACGTTTCTTAGCATCACAGTGTATTTCATGCAGCAATGTCATGCAGGAAGGAAGGATTCTAAATACACTGTGATGCTTTGAAATGTGTTGGGCTCTCCAGCATCACTTCTTTAGGGCCTTCATGAGGGTCTGTGTAAGACCTCACTCAAAGTGCCCTCAGAGGCCTTCACACTAATAAGCACAGGCTGGTTGTACTGTACCTGCCACTCTCTATGGAATGGTCCCTTTAAAAGAGAGCTAAACCCTAAAAATGAATGTGGCTAAAACTGCAATATTTTATATACCAAACTTATTGCACCAGCCTAAAGTTTCAGCTTGTCAATAGCAGCAATGATCCAGGACTTCAAACTTGTCACAGGGGGTCACCATCTTGGAAAGTGTCTGTGACACTCACATGCTCAGTGGGCTCTGAGCAGCTGTTGAGAAGCTAAGCTTAGGGCTCGTCACTAATTATCCAGAAGAAAATGAGGTTGGTCTGTAATACAGTATAAGCTGATGCTACAGGGCTGATTATTAAATTCTGATGCTAATTGCACTGGTTTCTGTACTGCCATGTAGTAATTATCTGTATTAATTACTAATCAGCCTTATATTGTGACATTTCTATTCTATGTGTACTGTATATTGTGAGTGGGTCCCTAAGCTCAGTAAGTGACAGCAGCACAGAGCATGTGCAGTGAATCAGCAGAAAAGAAGATGGGGAGCTACTGGGGCATCTTTGGAGACAGATCTTTACTGCTAAAGGGCTGTGGTTAACAAATTATTCTTCAGGCCCCCAGGTTGACCAGTTTTACCAATATTTATTTAAATTGTATATCAATTAGGACCTCATGGGGCCCCTATACCTCCTGGGCCCCCCTGCAGCCGCAGGGTCTGCTTCCTCTGTAGTTACGCCCCTGATCCCATACCTGTATCAAAATTTGATAAAGAGGCCACATAACACAGAAACCCCTAATATATCCATCACAGTTACCTGTTTCTTCAAAAAGTATGAATAAATGCCATTTTCTATGCTGAAATTCAGCTGTTTTTGTTTTCTTCTCTTTCTGCATCATTTGAAATCCTGGCAGGGAAGGAGGGACTAAACACTGATGTTACAAATTGTTGCAACTTCTCCACAGCTTACAGACAGCATGTATGAACTACATAACCCACAATGCATTGCACTGTGATATTCTTTTCCTTATTGAAATCACGTGTGCAGGGAATTGTGGGGTTTGGAGGATGCAGGCTGAGGACAGAAGGCTGTTGATACAAAGTAACAGTAGTCAGACAGCTCAGCAAAGTAGTCAGACAGATCAGCAGGAGAGCAGGGGGCTAGGCTTAGGGAACTGTTCCAAACCATTAAAAATCATGAAAAGTCTGCATATTTTTTAATTAATGTATATTGCATAGTTGCTTGAAATTATGTTTACATTTCGAAAAATCTTAAGTTATGTTTGTGTGGAATCCCCCTTTAACTCTCACTGTTAGCTGCTTCCTTTCAGTTTGACTTGAAGGACAGGGTCTCCTGCTTAGAAACATTATATCTTTATAGCAAGTGAGGACATACAAGGCTACTGCTATTAATATTCACATTAATATACTGACCCTGAAATTGGTCCGACTGTCTTTTTAAGAAGGAATTTTCCCCCCTTCTGAGGGAAAGCACAATTGGGGGGTCACCTTTTTATGGGTCACCTAGGGCAGTGATCCCCAATCAGTGGCTTCTGTGCAACTTATTGTTCTTTACCTACATATATAGTAAGTGCCGTTTTTCAATCCCTGACATAAAGGGATACTGTCATGGGGAATTTTTTTTTTTCAAAATGAATCCATTATTAGTGCTGCTCCAGCAGAATTCTGCACTGAAATCCATGTCTCAAAAGAGCAAACAGATTTTTTTATATTCAATTTTGAAATCTGACATGGGGCTAGACATATTGTCAATTTCCCAGCTGCCCCAAGTCATGTGACTTGTGCTCTGATAATCTTCAATCACTCTTAACTGCTGTACTGCAAGTTGGAGTGATATCACCCCCTCCCTTCCCCCCCCCCAGCAGCCAAACAAAAGAACAATGGGAAGGTAACCAGATAACAGCTCCCTAACACTAGATAACAGCTGCCTGGTAGATCTAAGAACAACACTCAATAGTAAAAACCCATGTCTCACTGAGACACATTCAGTTACATTGAGAAGGAAAAACAGCAGCCTGCCAGAAAGCATTTCTCTCCTAAAGTGCAGGCACAAGTCACATGACCAGGGGCAGCTGGGAAATTGACAAAATGTCTAGCCCCATGTCAGATTTCAAAATTGAATATAAAAAATCTGTTTGCTCTTTTGAGAAATGAATTTCAGTGCAGAATTCTGATGGAGCAGCACTATTAACTGATTCATTTTGAAAAAATGTTTTTTTTCCCATGACAGGATCCCTTTAAATTCAAGTTTTGGGGGCATAAAGACATTGGTTATCTCTAACAGAACCTCATGTAGGCTAGTAGTCCTCATTGGGCTATCAATTAGCCCATCACAGCACTTATTTGGCATCTGCAAGAGTCTGTTTTGTTGTTTGCGAGGCTCCTCAACAGTTTTTACATTTGAGTGTGGCTCACGGGGACCCCTGAGTAGAGGTGAGCTAACATTTACTATGGCAAAAAGTTAGACTTGATGCAAATTTATCTCTGTATAGTTTTCACTTACATCAAACAAAGTAATTATAAAGTATAATAATGTGACGTTTTCATATCAAAACCAACTTGAAGAGAACGGAGCATGGCCGCATTATAAAAAATATTCTTCTTGTTTAATTCAGTTATAAAAAGGAATATACATTTCCAAGCTTCAGATCTCCGGCAGGACGCAGAAGGCAGAGCGCAACTTAGTCTGAGCCTATAAAAACCAAACTACAAAAGATATACATATAAAATGCTTTTAAGCCATCAGTTCTCCTTTTCTTTACAAGAGTTTGGCAATTCTATGGCCTGGGCAACATCAAAGAGAGAGATTTAATGAACTATAATGGAACCATTACAAAATGAGGTAATTATGTTGTAATATCTTTAACTATACTTTAACTATAGTTTAGTATCAGCCTCCTGAGTTATGAGTTATGCTATGGACATATGCTAGAGAGACACAAAAGTCCTATATTTTATCTCATATAAACAGGGTTACAGAACCAGGCTGGTAGCTTTTTTTGTTAAAGTTCGAGTTTTCACTGTGCGGTGAATGTGCACCCGGCACAAAGAAGGAAGAAGCAGGATAACAATCTCTCAGTGGTTCTCACTCAGGAATAACCTGGACCCCTCAAGCCAGTTCTTCTGTTAGCAGAAAACTGCATCTGTCCAGGGATTGTTATCCTGCTTCTTCCTTCTTTGTGCCGGGCGCACATTCACCGCACAGTGAAAACTCGAACTTTAACAAAAAAGCTGGCATTTTTCACTCTACTGGGCATGTGTTGGCATAGAAAAGCCGGCCCTTTCACTCTACTGGGCATGTGTCGGCCCAGAAAAGCCGGCCTTTTCACTCTACTGGGCATGTGTCGGCCCAGAAAAGCCGGCCCTTTCACTCTACTGGGCATGTGTCGGCCCAGAAAAGCCGGCCCTTTCACTCTACTGGGCATGTGTCGGCCCAGAAAAGCCGGCCTTTTCATTCTACTGGTCATGTGTCTGCCCAGAAAAGCCGGCCTTTTCACTCTACTGGGCATGTGTCGGCCCAGAAAAGCCGGCCTTTTCACTCTACTGGGCATGTGTCTGCCCAGAAAAGCTGGCCTTTTCACTCTACTGGGCATGTGTTGGCCCAGAAAAGCCAGCCCTTTCACTCTACTGGGCATGTGTCGGCTCAGAAAAGCCGGCCTTTTCATTCTACTGGTCATGTGTCTGCCCAGAAAAGCCGGCCTTTTCACTCTACTGGGCATGTGTCAGCCCAGAAAAGCCGGCCTTTTCACTCTACTGGGCATGTGTCGGCCCAGAAAAGCTGGCCTTTTCACTCTACTGGGCATGTGTCGGCCCAGAAAAGCTGGCCCTTTCATTCTACTGGTCATGTGTCTGCCCAGAAAAGCTGGCCTTTTCACTCTACTGGGCAAGTGTTGGCCCAGAAAAGCCGGCCTTCGGCCTTTTCACTCTACTGGGCATTTGTTGGCCAAGAAAAGCCGGCCTTTTCACTCTACTGGGCATGTGTCGGCCCAAAAAAGCTGGCCCTTTCCCTCTACTGGGCATGTGTCGGCCCAGAAAAGCCGGCCTTTTCATTCTACTGGTCATGTGTCTGCCCAGAAAAGCCGGCCTTTTCACTCTACTGGGCAAGTGTTGGCCCAGAAAAGCCGGCCTTCGGCCTTTTCACTCTACTGGGCATTTGTTGGCCAAGAAAAGCCGGCCTTTTCACTCTACTGGGTATGTGTCGGCCCAGAAAAGCTGGCCCTTTCCCTCTACTGGGCATGTGTCGGCCCAGAAAAGCTGGCCTTTTCATTCTACTGGTCATGTGTCTGCCCAGAAAAGCCGGCCTTTTCACTCTACTGGGCAAGTGTTGGCCCAGAAAAGCTGGCCTTAGGCCTTTTCACTCTACTGGGCATTTGTTGGCCAAGAAAAGCCGGCCTTTTCACTCTACTGGGCAGGTGTTGGCCCAGAAAAGCTGGCCTTCCCACTCTACTGGGCATGTGTTGGCACAGAAAAACTGGCCTTTTCACACTACTGGGCATGTGTTGGTCCAGAAAAGCCGGCCTTTTCACTCTACTGGGCATGTGTCGGCCCAGAAAAGCCGGCATTTTCACTCTACTTGGCATGTGTCGGCCCAGAAAAGCCGACCTTTTCACTCTACTGGGCATGTGTCGGCCCAGAAAAGCCGGCCCTTTCACTCTACTGGGCATGTGTCGGCCCAGAAAAGCCGGCCTTTTCATTCTACTGGGCATGTGTCGGTTTTCACTCTACTGTGCAGGTGTTGGCCCAGAAAAGCTGGCCTTCCCACTCTACTGGGCATGTGTTGGCCCAGAAAAACTGGCCTTTTCACACTACTGGGCAGGTGTTGGCCCAGAAAATCTGGCCGTCTCACTCTACTGGGGATGTGTCAGCCCATAAAAGCCGGCCTTTTCATTCTACTGGGCATGTGTCGGCCCAGAAAAGCCGGCCTTTTCACTCTACTGGGCATGTGTCGGCCCAGAAAAGCCGGCCCTTTCACTCTACTGGGCATGTGTCGGCCCAGAAAAGCCGGCATTTTCATTCTACTGGTCATGTGTCTGCCCAGAAAAGCCGGCCTTTTCACTCTACTGGGCATGTGTTGGCCCAGAAAAGCCGGCCTTTTCACTCTACTGGGCATGTGTCGGCCCAGAAAAGCTGGCCTTTTCACTCTACTGGGCATGTGTC
The DNA here is from genome assembly GCF_017654675.1 of Xenopus laevis. Classification (NCBI taxonomy): domain Eukaryota; kingdom Metazoa; phylum Chordata; class Amphibia; order Anura; family Pipidae; genus Xenopus; species Xenopus laevis. Next base: position 135,665,661 of record NC_054377.1, on the reverse strand, counting down.
GGCCCAGAAAAGCTGGCCCTTTCATTCTACTGGTCATGTGTCTGCCCAGAAAAGCCGGCCTTTTCACTCTACTGGGCAAGTGTTGGCCCAGAAAAGCCGGCCTTCGGCCTTTTCACTCTACTGGGCATTTGTTGGCCAAGAAAAGCCGGCCTTTTCACTCTACTGGGCATGTGTCGGCCCAGAAAAGCTGGCCCTTTTCCTCTACTGGGCATGTGTCGGCCCAGAAAAGCCGGCCTTTTCATTCTACTGGTCATGTGTCTGCCCAGAAAAGCCGGCCTTTTCACTCTACTGGGCATGTGTTGGCCCAGAAAAGCCGGCCTTCGGCCTTTTCACTCTACTGGGCATTTGTTGGCCAAGAAAAACTGGCCTTTTCACACTACTGGGCAGGTGTTGGCCCAAAAAAGCTGGCCGTCTCACTCTACTGGGGATGTGTCAGCCCAGAAAAGCCGGCCTTTTCATTCTACTGGGCATGTGTTGGCCCAGAAAAGCCAGCCTTTCCACTTTACTGGGCATGTGTTGGCCCTATAAAAGCTGGCCTTTTCACTCTACTGGGCATGTATCGGCCCAGAAGTGGAAGAAGAGGAGGATCGCACTGTGATGCTCACTGAAAAGTACCCCTGGCTGGTGCAGTTTTCTGCTGACTGGGATATTGACCCAGAGGTATAAGGTGATTACAATCACTGCAGAGGGGGGAATGGTTTGACATTTGGCACCTATTAAAGAAGACTTTCCTTCTACTTGAAGAGGTGATCCAGTTTGGAAAAGTATGTATGTATGTATCCATCTATTTACAAACAATATACCCTGATACTTTAAAGGGGTTGTTCACCTTTAAATTAACTTTAAGTATGATGTAGAAAGTGCTATCCTTGGATAATCTGCAATTGGTTTTTATCATTTTGTTTTTTGAGTTATTTAGCTTTTCATTCAGCAGCTCTCCATTTGCAATTTCAGCCATCTGATTGCTAGGGTCCAAATGACTTTAGCAAGCATGCACTGATTTGAATAAGAGACTGGAATAAATATGAATAGGAGAGGGACTGAAAAGAAAGATGAGTAATAAAAAGTACCAAGAACGATACATTTTTAGCCTTACAGAGCATTTGCTTTTAGATGGGGTCAGTGACTAGGGATGTAGCGAACCGCCGAGTATGTGTTCGCGAACGCCGTTCGCGAACACCGGCAAAAAATGCGAACAGTTCGCGAACTGTTCGCGAACTTCGAACATCCGAAAATCGTTCGATTCGAACGATCGTAGGATTTTTAATCGTTCGATCGAACGATTTTCGTTCGAATCGAACGAAAATCGTTCGATTTTAGCGATCGAATGGTCGAATGGTCGAACGATTTTGACGCGAACGCCTATTGGCGAACGTCGCGCGACGTTCGCGAACTTGCGGCGGACGCGAACAGCCGATGTTCGCGCGAACAAGTTCGCCGCAGAACAGTTCGCTACATCCCTGTCAGTGACCCACATTTGAAAGCTGGAAAGAATCAGAGGAAGAAGACAAAAGATTCAAAAACCATAAAAAAGAAAAAATGAAGACTAATTGAAGAGTTGCTTAGAATTAGCCATTCTATTACATACTAAAAGCTAACTTAAAGGTGAACCACACCTTAAGAAACATACAGTATTTCATTGTGTATTTAACATCCTGTTTGGGTAGTAATCAGATTGATAATGGCTGATTTAAAGGATTAGTTTAGTTTAAAGGACAAAATTAACCCTAAATGAATTTGGCTAAAAATGCCATGTTTTCATATAATGATCTTATTGCACAATCCTAAAGTTTGAGCTTCTCAATAAAAGCAATGATCCAGGACTTCAAGAGTCCAAGAGATAAAATACAAATAAATAGAAAAAAATATAGTCCTTTCATTCCTGTTTACTCCTGCCGATCCCGCTTCAGTCTCTCAAACTGCAGAATTACTTCACATGTATATAGAAATGGATCAGCGCCTCTGGCAACGGAGAAAAATGAACAACAGAAAAAAGAAGAAAAATATAGTGTACTATTTTTGAAAAAGGAGAAAAAATTGAAAAAAAGAGAAAAAAAAGTTCATTTAACCACGTTTTACCATGGGGAATTGGTGATGTATTATATTACTTCCCCTTTAAATTCAGATTTGTTTTTCCAAATGTAATAAAAATCGTGTGTGGTTGCCTTTTAAAGTGACCGTTATATTCTTTCAGCATGCATGTGTGGTTTTTTGCAGATACTTCCACCAAACTGGCAGAAATGCCTACTTACTAGACGGTAATTATAAGCTGGCATGTAATATTATCTCTGCTGCTCTCTTCCTCCGTCTCTCCATATGGTTCCACATATAAAACAAAGCCTTATACAGTGTACTTCGCTTTAATAAAACTTTTTTTTTTTAAAAACAAGTTTTGCACTCACATTTCTTTCATTAAAAATGTTCATAGAGAGGCTGTCTTTACAAGTTGTCCAGTTGGATCCGGGATAGGAGTAATGCCGGCTTCTGGAGAACGGGAAGCCGGCATTACGCCTATCCCTTTTTCAAAAATACTACACTATGTTTTGCTTCTTTTTTTCTGTTGTTCATTTTTCTGATCCATTTCTATATAATTGTCACAGGGGGTCACCATCTTGGAAAGTGTCTGTGACACTCACATGCTCAGTGGGCTCTGAGCAGCTGTTGAGAAGCTAAGCTTAGGGCTCGTCACTAATTATCCAGCAGAAAATGAGCTTGGTCTGTAATATAAGCTGATGCTACAGGGCTGATTATTAAATTCTGATGCTAATTGCACTGGTTTCTGTGCTGCCATGTAGTAATTATCTGTATTAATGACTAATCAGCCTTATATTGTGACATTTCTATTCTATGTGTACTGTATATTGTGAGTGGGTCCCTAAGCTCAGTAAGTGACAGCAGCACAGAGAATGTGCAGTGAATCAGCAGAAAAGAAGATAGGGAGCTACTGGGGCATCTTTGGAGACACAGATCTTTACTGCTAAAGGACTGTGGTTTCCTTGGGCTGGTACAGAAGCACAAAACATAATGTACAACATTTCTAGCCTATTTCTTTAAGTAAGCTTTAATTCTCCTTTTAAACAATTGTTTCTGCCGGCTAATAGAGCACTCCAGTTGAGGGAGACAACAGTTTTTTTAAAGCCCCCTGCAAGCCCCTTAGCCACTCAGGGACCTCCGAATGTAGGCAGCCATATTCAGTGCCTAATGAGCGATTCTTTCGCAATGAACAATTCAGAGGGTCCAGGCACCTCCCCCTGTAGTCTGTCTATGGGCCTATTTATAATGACAAAGGGCTATATTAACACTGCAGGCTGCCCTGTGGCTGGGACATTCAATACGAGAAATCTCATTCATATCTATAAATACAAACAATAGAAAAGGAATGTCCTGTGCTCAGAAAAAAGCTATGCCTTTATAATAAACTCTCTATTATAAGGGAGATAACCCTTCCTTATAAATACACTTTAAGCATTATTATTCAGTCCAAGCTAAGAATTCCCCAATGCTACTGATGGTGGACGACTGAGAGGGGTTATTGGCTGGTACATATCCAGAACAAAAAAGCCTTTATTCTATGAGTATTATAGTATGAAGCTTCCATTGCATGTCTACAGCATTAAATGTATCCCGTGGGACGGCTGAACCAAACAACCTGATATTGGATTTTTTTTATTGACAGCCACTTAAAATGTGGCCTACCTACCAAAATGTTTAAAGCATTGAGCTTCTTGGCTTGATGATTTACTTCAAATATAACCCTAAATCTAGACATGAACAAATCATACAAAACATATATATATATATAAAAAAAGTCCAAGTCCTTCCAACGAGGCTTTTAAACATTAAGAATCCTGGTTTTCATTTCTACCTTCTTAAACGAATACTTTTGCTTCGTCCTCTTGTCCGTTAAGATGTACCATGTTCCCCAGTATATACCGTTGGTTACACCGCTATAGCGCCCTCGGTAATACTTGCCGTTCAGATTGGACGCCAGGCAGGTATCGAACCACCAGCCGGCACCGTAGTACATGCCGCAGTTCCCCGAGGGGTAATTGTCATTGTCACTGTCATGTGTAGTAAAATGCTTGTTGTCGTGGTTGTAGTTTCGGCTGTAACTGAGGGCGTTCCCAGCATTGCCCTGGTATTCTCTGGCCGTCAGTCTGTACTTGTTCTGCTCGCTGGCCAGTTTAAACTTGCGGTAGACTGCGTGCCTCTTGACTCCGTACCAGTCCTCCAGCTCAATGCGCAGGTTGTGTTGACCAAGTCTGGTGAGACTGTGCACGTTTTCATTTCCCAGCCAGTGTTCCCCTTGGAGGTTGCCGAAACCCTGCTTGTAATCCTGCCATGTGCGGTTAAAATCTACCGAGCCATCTTGTCTCCTCTGGAAAACCGTCCAGCCACCCCCATCCGTCACCATGTCACAATAGGCCTAAAATGAACCATAGAACATGACTTTGATTATCAGTTGGTGTTTTGTACTGCCAAAAACATTCATTGTAATAACTTTGCCTTTCTACTATTGTCATCTCCTCCTGTTTCACGTCTGCAAACAGACTCTGGAACAACAAAAAAAATACAAAAACGGTCTTGTGATTGTACAAATTGGGTTAAAGTCAGGCAAATGCTTTATGGCTGGGTCCAGTGGCATAAATAAGGTGCCACCTGTCTGGTTTGGACTCTGACAGCCCGTTTTTGAAGGGCTGTCTGGGTCAAAACTGCCTTCCCGGTTTTCCAAATTAGGAAACCGGGCAGGATTCCCTATGATTGACGTGGCGGTCACAGGCCCGGATTTGTGGAGAGGCCACCAAGGCCCGGGCCTAGGGCGGCAGGATTTAAGGGGGCAGCATGCTGCCCAACCACACCCACAATGGTTCAGAAACACTGGGGATGCTCATGAGATACGATAGGTTTTAAAATTTCCTGTGCGCCAATCCCCATTGCTCTCGCTAGGGGCGCCTGCTATGTAAATCTGGGCGGTCAACCAATTGACCCAGTCACATTGTGTCACAGCCCCACCCCCATTGAGTCACGACCATGCCCGGAGTTAGATGGGCCAAAAAGTGGCATCAGGGTCGGACTGGGGGGCCCGGGGCCCACCGGGACTGCTGTCCAGGGGCCCCCCTCCGGCCCCCCGCAGCCCTACAAAATTGCGTCTGCCCAGCAACACCGCCACTCGGCGCATGCGCAACAGCGCCGTTTGACGCGCATGCGCAACAGCACCATTCGTCGCGCATGCGCAGGCGGCGCTGCGCATCGCCGGAAAAAATTTTTTTCCCCGTGATTGGAAATATTTAGAGACGGGTTCTGGCCCGGCGGGGGCCCACGAGGGTCGGGGCCCACCGGGTTTTTTCCCGGTTTCCCGCCGGGCCAGTCCGACACTGAGTGGCATCCATAGGCGTAAATATAGAGGAAACAAGGAGTTTCTTCCAAAAAGTAGTTAAAAGTTCAAAAAGCATTTATTAGGCCATTACAAATAATGGCCTAACGCATTTCGTGCCTGTCGGGTGACTTAGTAATAGATTCAAACAGCCCCAACAGGCACAAACGTGTTAGGCCATCATTTGTAATGTCCTAATAAATGCTTTTTGAACTTCTAACTACTTTTAACAACAATTTTTGTAGTTGTTTCATGTATTAGCACCATTAGACGGGGCTGAACTTTGAGTATATCCTCTCCCTTCCACTACTTTCTTTGGTTTTTACTATTGAACCTTAATTCCTAGTGCTTATATTTGCTCTCTGCCCAATATTATTCTATTGTAAATATAGAGGAAGCAGACCCCTTGGTCGCAGGGAGGCCCGGACTGCAGGGTCTGCTTACTCTACAGTTAAGTGGCAACGCCCCAATCCCAGCCGCACTCTCAGGCCCGGATTTACATAGCGGGCGCCCCTAGGCACAGTGCCTTTTGTCGCCCCTGTCCCCTCCCCTTTATTCATGCCCATTTTCATCATTGGGACTGGAGCAATGGGGAAATTCTAAAAATTATTGTATCGCCTGCACATCCCCAGTGCTTTTGAACCAATGTGGGTGTGGTTGGGCAGCATGCCGCCCCCTAAAATCATGCCACCCTAGGCCCGGGCCTAGGTGGCCTTTCCACAAATCCGGGCCTGCGCACTCTTACCTTTGGCCGGGGAAGGGAGAAGCAGGCTGCTCCGGCACTGGGTGGGAAGGGGGCGGGAAGTAGGTGGGAGGGTCAGTGCAGACAGGCAGGTGGCTTGGGAAGTGCAATGCTCTGGGCAGGGGGGCCTGGCACACTGTAGTTATGCCACTGGCTGGGTCCATGGTATTGTACATATCGTTTGCCCTTTTCTCTGCCTGTTGGTGCCATAACTTACATTTACCCTGGCAGATCATTACTTTCCCCATCAAAACAACCCTACAATTCCTGATGTTAATGACTTGTGCACCTTAAATACATTTATATTATAGGAAATTACTGCAGGTATAGAATCCGTTATCCAGAAACCCGTTATCCGTAATCTCCGAATTACAGAAATGCCGTCTCCCATAGACTCCAATTTAATAAATTAATGCAATTTTTTCCTCTGTAATAATAAAACAGTAGCTTGTACTTGATCCCAACTAAAATATAATTAATCCTCACTAGAAGCAAAATAATATTTAAATTGTTAAATTATTTTTTCAGTAGACTTAGGGGCAGATTTATCAAGGGTTGAATTTCAAAGTAATGGGAGTTTTTTTTAAACTCCCATAACTTTGAAATTCGAAGAAGAAAAGACCAACCGAAACATATTAAAAAAAAATTACGTTTTTTTTGGCGGGTGAATAGATGCTACTTCCATTGTTTGAATCGAAGTAACATCGTATTCAATCAAATTAGATTCGAAGTATTTTCAAAAAAATCTTCCATTTCTCAAAGTTCATGCATTAATTTCAGATAGGAGGTCCCCCATTGGCTAAAACAGCAATTCAGCAGGTTTTAGATGGCGAATGGTTGAAGTTTTAAAGAGACGGTACATGATAAATTTCGATATTCCAATAGTCAGATTTTTTTCAAATTCGAATCGAATTTTGGCCTATTTGATTGATTTTTTTACTTCAAATTTTCACTTCGACCCTTGATAAATCTGCGCCTTAAGGTATGGAAATCCAAATTACAGAAAATTTCCTTTTCCGGGAAAACCTGAAATCCTGAGTATTCTGGACAACAGGTCCCATAGCTGTACTCATACTCCGAGGAGGAGGTTGAAATATGATGCTTTCCACTGGAAAATGTATAATGATATAAGAATATGTAACAGCCTCTCTAAATTGTCCATTTCTATTGATACTTGTGTTTGTAAGCAAAGCTGAGTCAAAAGCTGTGGGGTATTAATGTTCTAATCCTATTAAAAATTAAGAGTTAGGTTTAGGAGTTTTGCTGTACTCTCGATGCAATGTAAATCCCATAGAATATAAGGCAAAGTACAGGTTGAAATCCAAGGCATCTTGTATTTATTATAACTGCACAATTCCATTTTATGGAACACCTGCACATATTAAGGGCCTTTGTTGAAACTCAGACCTTACTGTTATTTTATAAATAGAAAAATTGAATAATACAATCCATATATATATAAGTTTTAACACGTACTCCATCCTCTACACCAGGGGTCCCCAAACTTTTTTACCCGTGAGCCACATTCAGAAATAAAGAGTTGGAGAGTTAATGTTCCATGCAGGTTGCTAAGATAATTTGGACCACAGCAACCAGATCTATGCTAAACAAAAAGCTGCTGAACAAATCTACAGCATAATAAAATTAATTTCAAGATGAACTGCCCCTTAAAATAATTTTCCTAGACTCTTCAGAGTCAAGGAGGCAGTTAGCATAAATGTTCCATGCACAAACTCAAATACAACGTATGTACTGTCTTTCAGCACAAACCCCAATTTACAGAGTTTATGTGCCGCAGAGGAGTATATTATCCCTTTAAATCTACTCATGAAGTGGAAACACTGTAGCACCCTTTACTGTAAGTTCTTTAATAGTTGGTTTTATGGTCAGATTCCTGAAAAAGGTGTGTGTGTACATCAAAACACTGAGTAATAAAGCCGTCGCACTAAAGTACTAGGTGTGCAGCTGTTCTGTCATCTTTCCGACAGCAGCCAAAATACATTGGAGCAAATTCTCTAACCTTACAAAAATTCGCCAGCGACGGCTTCGCTCACAGCGCAACACTTCGCCAGGCGAAGATTCGCCAGGAAAATGCTAATTCACTAAAATCCAAAGTTGCGTTCAGGGCGCCGAACGCTGACGAAGTTGCGCTAGCATTACTGCGCCAAGCGAAGTGAAGTTGCGCTAGCGTTGCCTAATTTGCATACAGCGGGAAGTTAAATTTGAATGGACGTATATGTAGCAGCAAATACATTACACTACACAAGCCTGGGAAACCTTAATAAAATAAAATAGAGTTGTTATATTGCCCCACACATGAGCCCAGTCTATAGTTTATGTGCCACATGTTGGGAAATTTAGGGGGGAAGCCGGGTACCCCAAAAAAATTTACGATCTTTTGCAGCCTATCACCCTGAAAAAAGGAAAATTCGCCAGCGTTTTTGGGATTTTTTTAGGAACTCCTATCTACTCTATTGCACTTTGCCTGGTCTGAGGTGGCGAAGGCAAGTCTGGCGCAAGAGGTCACGTTCAGTAAAATCCACATCTTAGTGAATTTGCGTAGTAACGTCCATTCGCCAGAGCGCAAATTCGCCTGGCATTAGGGAGTGAAGTACAGCTAGAGTCTATCTCCTTCTCTCTCTCTCTCTCTCTCTCTCTCTCTCTCTCTCTCTCACTCTCTCTCTCTCTCTCTCTCTCTCTCTCTCTCTCTCTCTCTCTCTCTCCATATACTGATAGTAATCCCCCAGACTGTAAACACAAGCAGGGCTCTCCCTTCCTTATATCACTGTATGTGTTCCTCAGTGCAATATGGAAAATGACTCATTTATAAGAAATCAACAGTAAAACTGCATTCACCTCAAATGGCTGCTTTAAAGGGATGGGTTGGATAGTGTAGATTCCATTCTCCCTGATGCCCTGCTTGTAGATCTCTGAGCAGTCACGAGGGAACAGTCTTTCCGGCTTTTCTGAAAATGTAACTTGCAGAAGAGAAAAATATACAGGAAAAGGAAAATAATTACATTTTCACATAATATATATATATATATATATATATATATATATATATATATATATATATATATATATATATATATATATATATATATATATATATATATATATATATATATATATATATATATACTATATCTCCAAAAGAGAATATATATATATATGCACATTAGGTTAAAGGGCACATCATGCCTAGGATACAACCTTGGGCTGGCCAACTAGAGTTGTCCGCCCATTTAAATTAACTTAGTATTATACCACAATAGTATGATGTAGAGAGTGATATTCTCTGACAATTTGCAACTGATTTTCCTTTTTTTATTATTCTTTTTGTTTTTTGTGTCATTAAGCTTTTTTTGAGCATCTCTTTATTTTGCAATTTCAGCAATCCGGTTGCTAGGGTTCAAATTAACCTAGCAACCATGCACTGATCTGAATGAGAGACTGGACTTTGAATAGGAGAGGGTCTGAATAGAAAGATGAGTAAGAAAAACAGCAGTAACAATAAGGGGCTGATTCACCAAGGGTCGAATATCGAGGGTTAATTAACCCTCGATATTCGACTGGGAATTAAAATCCTTCGACTTCGAATATCGAAGTCGAAGGATTTTAGCGCAAATAGTTCGATCGAACAATCGAATGATTATTCCTTCGATTGAACGATTCGAAGGATTTAAATCCAACGATCGAAGGAATATCCTTCGATCAAAAAAACGTAGGAAAGCCTATGGGGACCTTCCCCATTGGCTAACATTGAGTTCGGTAGGTTTTAGATGGCGAACTAGGGGGTCGAAGTTTTTTCTTAATGAGACAGTACTTCGACTATCGAATGGTCGATTAGTCGAACGATTTTTAGTTAGAATCCTTCGATTCGAAGTCGAAGTCGTAGTCGAAGGTCGAAGTAGCCCAAAAAACACTTTGAAATTCGAAGTTTTTTTACTTCGAATCCTTCACTCGAAGTTAATGAATCGGCCCCTTAATGTGCAGTCTTACATTTCTTTTTTATAGATGGGGTCAGTGACCCCCATGTGAGAAAAGTTGCCTAGAATTGTCCATTCTATACGCTGCTAAAAGTCAACTTAAAGGTGAAAGATCCTTTTAAAGCTTTTGAAACTGATTATGTATGAGGATGGGAAGATGTGCCCCTGCTCAGTAATACACAATTACCAATCCCATTTATTTATTTAAGGAGATTAACAGCTGAATGGTTGCCATGGGTTACAAGGTTGCTCTAAACATATCCTCACCTGGGGAGCCCGTGTTGCTCACACCTTTCAGATTCATCGGAAGATCTTCCTTTGTCTCAAAGGACTTGAGGCGTCGGCTTTCTGCAAAGAAGGCAAACAGTAATGAACAAGATGAATGAAACATTCAGCACAACCACAAAACATTATTTGGGGTACACGGCGAACAATTGTTGGCATGAATATCCAGCTAGTTCTAATGACAAGCAAATGTTGCAACAGGTGCCATGTTTTAGAGAGAGAAACAGGGCTTAGTAGCAAGGGTATCTGGGGTATCAGTTTAAGGGCAGAGATACACTGGAAGATTCGGGGAGATTAAGTCGCCTGGCGACTTCGGAAAACGAATCCATTTGATTGCCAGCCCACTGGTGATCTAGATTCTAGCTGGCAGGAAGGCTTTTTGGGGAGATTAGTCGCCCGAAGAAGAGTCGATTAGTCGCCGGTCAACTAAATCTCCCCGAATCTTCCTGTGTGTCTCTGTCTCTCTAATGGGGTGGTTCAACCTTAAAGAGATTTTTAGTATGTTATAGAATGTCCAATTCTAAAAATCCTTTCAATTGGACTTCAGTATTTATTTATTTATTTTTAATTATTTGTAGTGATGGGCGAATAAATTCGCCTGGCACAAATTTGCGGCGAATTTCAGTGTTTCGCCGCCGGCGAATAAATTTGCGAATCTCCCATGAAAATTCGCCAGTGAAAATTTGCCGGCGCCAATTTCCGATTTTTACAATTTTTCCATGAAAATGTCAGATTTTCCGAATTTTTTTGTGAAAACCTTAAAATTTCACGATTTTTTTGTGAAAACCTTAAAAATTCACGATTTTTTAGAGGATACTTTCAAATTTCACGATTTTTTTGTGAACTATTTGCCTTCTTCTTCTCTCTCTTTCCAGATTTCAAATTTATTGCTATTGCTACTTTTTATTACCCATCTTTCTTTTCAGTTCCTCTCCCATTCATATTCCAGTCTCTCATTCAGATGAATGCATGGTTGCTAGGGTAATTTGGACCCTAGCAACCAGATTGCTGAAATTGCAAACTGGAGAGCTGCTGAATAAAAAGCTAAATAACTCAAAAACCACAAAGAATAAAAAGTGAAAAACAAATGCAAATTTTCTCAAAATATGAATCTTTACGTTATCCTAAAAGTTCATTTAAAGGGCAAGTCAACCTTAAAATAAAAATTTGCCTAATAAAAGAAAACATAATTCTAAGCAACTTTGCAATGTACATTTATTAAAAATTTTGCAGTGCATTTTAAGTTATTTGTAAAAAAAAATTGCTATTGAAAGCAGCATTTGCTTAACTCCTGGTTGTTACTTTTAAACAATGTTGCAAAAGTCTTAGTTCCCCAGCAGCAAAGACAGGTCTGTTAATCTGCTGCCTTGTCTTACATTGTATCAACAGTCTGAGCCACCAGGACAGAGAATTGAAAGGGACAGACACTGGTTTCAGTAGTAATACATATACAAATAACTTGAAATCCATATAAAATATTTAATGAATGAATATTCGAAAGTTGCTTAGAATTATGTTTTCTTTTATAAGGCACATTTTTATTTTGGTGTTGACTTGCCCTTTAAAGGCGAGCAATCCCTTTAACTGGGAACATTCAGGGTAGAGCTTAGATGTGATTGTTAAAATCCCAGTTTTAAACTTAAAAAACTGAGAGGCAAACAACTTCCCTTTAATTGACCACTGTTGGAACACTGCCCTGTCTGAGTTATGAATATGCGAATTACTAAAATAAGAGTTCAAAGGGAAACTCTAGATAAATCCCAAAAGCAAGAAAAGAAAGGACAGATACACAGAACTTGCAAAGGGGATGCGGGTGCTGAAAAGAAGAGAAGGTGGATCTTGGCTATGAGGACAAGTACTAAAATAAGAGAAAAAAGAAATGGAAAAATTCTAAGAGTAAAGTAAACTGGAAGACTGCGGAGAGAAGGAAGGGGAGAGGCTTGAAAAAACAAAGCTGAAAGGACTAGGAGGTGAGCAAGTTTACCCAAGAGTCACCTGTGCAACCGGCTGGAGACAAGTAACTATTCAGCATTCCCAAGGAATGACATCTCAGAAGTAATGGTACATTCATGTTTATTCATTGGTTATCCTCAGCGCTTGCCTTAAGGTGGCCATACACGGGCCGATAAAAGCTGCCGACAGACCAAGTCGGCAGCTTATTGGCCCGTGTATGGGGGCCCCCGACGGGCTTCCCCGATCGAGATCTGGCCGAAAGTCGGCCAGATCTCGATCAGATGGGGTTAAAAATCCCGTCGGATCGCGGCCGCATCTGTTCGTTGATGCGGTCCCGCGATCCGACCGCCCGTTTGGCGAACGCTAGGATCCGATCGTTGGGCCCTAGGGCCCACGATCGGATCAGCCCGATATTGCCCACCTCAAGGTGGGCATATCGGAGGGAGATCCGCTCGTTTGGCGACATCGCCAAACGAGCGGATCTATCCGTGTATGGCCACCTTTATTCTGGATGTAGATTTAGTCACTGCCGTGTCTGAACTGTGTAGATAATTTTATAGTCTATTAATCTGCAATTGCTGAACTGCTCTACTCTTCTCATTAAACAGTAAGAAGGGATCATTTACCCAGGCAGAAGAGCAAGAGCACAAAGGAGTAGTAATGGGCGAATTTGTCCCGTTTTGCCATGAAATTCGAGAATTTCCAGGGAAATTTGCAAAACGGGTGAAAAATTGACGAAACGCGAATTTTGACGCTGGCAACAATTCGCCGTCGTCAAAATTGACACAATCGACATTTGACACGCCTGCTGAATAAATTCACCCATCACTACTAAGGAGCAGGGTCTGCACCTAACACCTTCCATAGGGTAGGTGATAAGTACTGCTTCTTCTACCTACCTGCCCCCCTCATGAATATAGCTTTGCTGAGTGTAAACAGCACTGTATCCATGGGGCTGGCTGCAGGTATCTCTGCTTTTCTATGGAGCACAGCTGCTGCAATTCATTTAGTATGAAAGGCAGGCCGAAATGTGCAAAGGAAGGGCAAATTATGTCTGTTTCTGCACTTTACACCGGGACTTCCACTTGATAAATGACCCCTGTCTTCATTACACTGCTTGGTTAGCTGCATACATGTGCATCAGGATTAAGCATCACTGAACTGCTTTATTCTGCTTAGAAAATTAATCACTGGCTGAACTGTGTTACCCTCCCATAAAATAGTCAGTCTATGATTGTTTCACTATCTTCATGGGCAGTCTGTATCATACACGCCATTTGCATGTAGGATATAGACCATCTTCTATTGAGCTCCAGCTTAGTTGTGCCAAAAAATAGTTAAAAACAGACTTTGTGGCTCCTCATTACTAAAAAGGACAATGGAAACCTTCAGCTGTTGTTGATCTACACCTATCAGAACCACCCAGCAGCCTTTGGCTTTCAGAGGGTGTTGGGAGGAGTGTTGGAGTGGCCCGATGGGCACTGGGAAAAAACCCATTGGACCCTGTTGGTTCCTTTCATCCCAGGCATCTCGGCAGGCTGTTTGGTACAATGGTGAAGCACTAATGAGCCCTGCCTCCCCCAGTCCGACACTGGTTGGAAGTTGTACTTTAGCAATGGCTGAAGGGCTGAAGGTAGAGCAACACTGATATAAAATGCTACTGTCTCACCTTGACCTATCAACACCACAAAATGCAGCTCAGCTTCTACTGGGTTTCCATTAATATTATTGTGTAATTAACTATGGTACCATCTGAATCTGTACAATAACTGAGAACCGCTGCTTTGGGTATCTTCCTGATGATCCCAGTTAGGGCACATTTTTTTTTTCCCCTCCAAAGCGCTGATGAGACCAGACAGTATTGTATCCCAACTTCCCTCATTTAATGACAATTTTTTCCTATACATCATTGTCTCTTCATCATAAATTCACAGCTCATAGCCAAAAACAGAGTGGGGATTGTGTGGGGGAACCAGAATAAAACAATCACCCTGTCTTTGTTCAGTGGAGGAGTTGGGCGCATGGCCGGTCACATAACAAAAAACCTTTTCCATCGTTGCAGCACGTCGCAGCTCCAAGGGTCTGTCGGGGCTTCGCAGACAATAACATTAAAGGGATCCTGTCATCAGAAAACATGTTTTTTTTCAAAACGTATCAGTTAATAGTATTACTCCAGCAGACTTCTGCACTGAAATCCATTTCTCAAAATAGCAAACAGATTTTTTTATATTCAATTTTGAAATCTGACATGGGGCTAGACATTTTGTCAATTTCCCAGCTGCTCCTGGTCATGTGACTTGTGCCTGCACTTTAAGAGAGAAATGCTTTCTGGCAGGCTGCTGTTTTTCCTTCTCAATGTAACTGAATGTGTCTCAGTGGGACATGGGTTTTTACTATTGAGTGCTGTTCTTAGATCTACCAGGCAGCTGTTATCTTGTGTTAGGGAGCTGCTATCTGGTTACCTTCCCATTGTTCTTTTGTTTGGCTGCTGGGGGGGGTGATTTCACTCCAACTTGCAGTACAGCAGTAAAGAGTGATCGAAGTTTATCAGAGCACAAGTCACATGACTTGGGGCAGCTGGGAAACTGACAATATGTCTAGCCCCATGTCAGATTTCAAAATTGAATATAAAAAAATCTGTTTGCTCTTTTGAGAAACGGATTTCAGTGCAGAATTCTGCTGGAGCAGCACTATTAACTGATTCATTTTGAAAAAATGTTTTTTTCCCCATGACAGTATCCCTTTAAAAAAAGCTGCATGTCCTACTTCTGTTTACTTTTTCTTTGGCATCAGCGCTTCTTAGTTAATTCATAGTTAGGATTTTTGGGGTGTTTAGTAAGGAAAGAATTGTGGTGAGCGGATTAACCACTTTGTTGGCAGCGGTCCGGGCAGCGTAATTACACACAACATAGAATCGTGCCTTCCAGAACTGCTGAGTGCAAGAAGGAAGCAATTCCAGGCAAAGAGCAGTGACAGTGAATGGCTTGTTATTGTAGGGAAGATCAATGAATGCAGGAGTTGGCAGTCAGGGAACCTTTAACATGATATTTATATCTCCATCACGTTAGAGATATTGATTTCATACACTTATATTAAGTTATACCTCAGCTAACCTTTTGAATGTCTCCTCTTATTCAATAAAATCACAGGAGCCTTCCAGTATCAGTACTTTGAATATTTTTAAAGGGATACTGTCATGGGAAAACATGTTTTTTTCAAAATGAATCAGTTAATAGTGCTGCTCCAGCAGAATTCTGCACTGAAATCCATTTTTCAAAAACAGATTTTGTTATATTCAATTTTGAAATCTGACATGGGGCTAGACATATTGTCAGTTTCCCAGCTGCCTCCAGTCATGTGACTTGTGCTCTGATAAACTTCGATCACTTTTTACTGCTGTACTTCAAGTTGGAGTGATATCACCCCCCCCCCCCCCAGCAGCCTAACAACAACAAGGAAACTTCGGGTGACTTCGGAATACGAAGGGATGCGCAGGTGATTTTTCATTTTAGCCGGCGTAAGACAGAGAGAAGGCATTCGGGGAGATTGGTCGCCGCAAAGATGAGGTGATTAGTCCTCAAATCGCCCAGTGTGCCCCTACCCTTAACTGATGTGTTTTGGAAAAGACATGTTTTTCCATGACAGTATCCCTTTAAGCCTTTCAGCCTTTCATTTAAAAAGATCTTTACCAGACAAGGCTGGAGAATGGCAAACTCAAAATCTATGCTGAATACCTTCTCAGAATATTTTAAGGACCAATATGAACATATAAC
This sequence comes from Xenopus laevis, assembly GCF_017654675.1. Lineage (NCBI taxonomy): Eukaryota > Metazoa > Chordata > Amphibia > Anura > Pipidae > Xenopus > Xenopus laevis. The sequence continues at coordinate 135,649,542 of NC_054377.1, read as the reverse complement.
CTATACAGGTATAGGGCCTATTATATAGAATGCTCGAGACCTGCGGTTGATCGGATAAGGACTCTTTCCATAATTTGGATCTCCATACATTAAGGGTTTATAACTTTAAAGCACGAAATTTTTTGGTCGTTATTTTAAAGGGGAAAAAAGAAAATCGAATTTTTTCAAGATTTATTATATCCTGAAGCTGCTAAAAGTCCAAATCAAAAAAAAATCCATCTCCAACCTCTCGAGGTCATGTAGAAGTCAATGGCAGGTATCCCTTTTCCAGTTTGAAGATATTGTGGTCTGCGTTGGGTTTGCGGTCAAAAACTCCAAAATATCTTTCGAGTTATTTTAATTAATAAATAAGGTAAAATCGTGGATAGAAGTTTGGTCGAGTTTGTTTTCTTGAAATCATGAGAAAAAATAGAATTTTAGTAAATAACACCCTAAGTCTACTGAAAAATCATTTAAACATTAAATTAACCCAATAGGCTGGTTTTGCCTCCAATAAGGATTAATTATCTCTTAGTTGGGATCAAGTATAAGATACTTTTATTATTTTAGAGAAAAGGGAAATCATTTTTAAAAATGTGAATTTGCTTATAATATGGGAGTCTATGAGAGATGGCCTTCCAATAATTCCAATAATTCAAAATTTTCTGGACAACGGGTTTCCAGATAAAAGACCTTCATCATCAGCCACTGTTTCTCTGTCATTGTGGGCAGACTGACTATACACAAATTATTATATATGGTACAAGAATGGCTTTTCTGATCGTTGGATAGAAACAAAAATTCAAGACAGTAAAGGTATTGGATCTTTTATTCAGACTTCTCAGGACCTGGGTTTTTCCAGATAAGGGATTTTTTCATTATTGGGATCATATAACTTACGTCTACTAGAAAATCATTTAAACATTAAATAAGCCCAATAGGCTGGTTTTGCCTCCAATAAGGATAAATTAAATCTTCCTTGGGACCAAGAACAAGGTTTTATACTTTACATTTCTCTATAATAATACAGAATAAAAGGAAATAATTTGTAAAAAAAAAAGTGATTTGTTTAAAGTGGAGTCTATGGGAGATGGCCTTCCCCTAATCTGGAGCTTTCTGGATAAAGGGTTTCCATATTATGGATCCAATACTTGTATTTGTACAGATACAATAGTATAAATCAGATATTTTCCTTCTGGGGGCTGGTGGATCACAATCATACAGGATTTGTCCCCAAAAGGCAAGGTGCTAAAAATATCAGAGGGTTTTTTAATGTCCTTTAATGTTCAGCATCTTCAACATTCCAAACCACAGGTATGTTATCAATTAAAGGGAAACTATTGCTAAAATGAAAATTTAACAAAAGCTTCAGCATGCCGAAATAAGAAACTTTATAAATATAATCAATTAAACATTCTTTACCATTTCTACAATAATTAAGTTTATCTTCGCTATCCTTCTCTTCGCATCTGTTTCTCTTCAGTCTGTATTCAGGCAGGCGTCAGATGTGTCAGATAATCATTCACAGTTAGATCTAATATATAATTTATGGTGGGCTCCCTTTCCTAACATATATATTAGAACTCACTCAAAAAATGACTCCAACACAAGCAAAATGTAACAACATAACTGACTTTCGCACAAACCCTGCAGGTAGGAAACCAAGATTTTTGGAGATTTTAAGTGAGCTCTAAGACATCATCTAGGCAAAATAGCCCCCCCCCCCAAAGCTGTATTAGACTTAACTGTCATTGAATATCAGACTCCCAACTCCTGCACAAGACATAATGAAGACCGATGCAGAGGAGGAGAGTGAATAGCAACATGAATATTTCAGAAATGGGTCAGAATTTTTAATTGATTATATTAAGAACACTTTTTATTTTAGTATGATGAGGCTTATATTAAATTTGCATGTTCTCGATAGTTCCCCTTTAACCTTAAAATTTTTTGATTCAATATCTTGGCCTTAGCTTTACTAGATATTACAGATATTACATGTATGACTTTTAGTAAACCTGTATCAATACAGGGCTACAAGGCAAGGCTGCCCTCTCTAACACTTTCTGGATTGTCTTTGTTGGAGGTGGAAACCCTGACTGCTCTTGTTAGATCCTCCCTGGACATTACAGGGGTCAGATTAAATTTAAACCATTGCAAAGATAGGCCATTGCATAGCCATATTAAGATGGAACCCTGATAAGACATATATTTACAGTTACAAACATAACAATACTTCTGTTCAACATGTCAAGGCTATACTAAACTAAATCAGTATCAGTGAAAATTTTTCATTTCTGAAATACCATGTAAGCTTCAAGAAACAACAAAAGCCTGAATAAAACACAAGTACTGGACCTGTTATCAAGAATGCTTGGGACCTGGGGTTTTCTGGATAATGGATCTTTCTGTAATTTGGATCTTCATATTTTTAAGTCTAATAGAAAATCATTAAATAAACCCAATAGGATGGTTTTGCTTCCAATAAGGATTAATTATATCTTAGTTAGGATCAGTTTCTGTATTATTATTACAGAGAAAGAGGATTTTTATTTAAAAGAATTTGCATTATTTGGATGAAAAGGAGTCTATGGGGGTGGCATCCCGTAATTCAGAGGTTTCTGGATATGGGGTTTCCGGATAATCTATTCCATAGCTGTATATATTTCCATATGAAATGGAACCTGCTCCTTGGTGTTTGATGTGTGGACTAAGGAGGAACTGTGGGATAGACAGAACAAATACTGGAAAACAGGTTTACTCTTTATTCAGGCAGAGGTGGGCCTAGACAAGGCAGCCAAGCAACGTTCCCTCTAATTCCTTCCTGAATATGTGTGCAAATAAATTCCTTTGTGCTCAATTTCTAAACTTGTGTGTACAGTTTTTAATAACTGTCAGAATTAATACAAAATTTGCGTTTCACACAAAATTCTTTGTGCACACCACAATTTGTTGTGTGCACTGGCCTCAAAATTTGTGTGCGTGTGCACAAGCGCACATCTTAGAGGGAACATTGCAGCCAAGAGATGTACCGGGAACAGGCACTGGAAAAGACCGGACAGGCAAGGTAGGTACAGGCAGACAGGCACAGGGGCAAAAGTCCTAAAGCAAGGTACCAAGGGGTTTGAGTACTAGGTCAGAGTCCAGGTAGAACACTATAAGAATAGTCAGTATTGCAATCAATAAAAAATTATGTACTGTCTCTGAAATAATCAAGTTCATCTTCACTATCCCTCTCTCAGCATCTGTTCATTCTGTCTTCATTAAAATCACCAGAAATCATGTCTCTCTACATGCAGTAATTGTGCAAAAGGCAGTAATTGTGCAAAAGGCAGTAATTTTGTTAGATTTTGTTTGTACTGGAATCAGTTATTTGAGTGAGCTCTAATTCATCTGCTAGGAAAGAAAGCCCTCCTATAAGATATATTGGATCATTCATCTGACACCCAACTGCTGCATGAAGACAGAATGAAGAGAAACAGATGCTGAGACAGGGATAGTGAACATATACTTGATTATTTCAGAACGATGCAGAATATTTAATTGGTTGTATTTACAAAGTTTCTTATTTCAGTATGCAAAATAGTTTGCGATAGTTCCCCTTTACCAAAATTGAAAGTCTGGTCCCTTCACACAGTTTGATTGAATTTCAGCTCGTGTGCACGAGGGGAAACGGGGGTGCAGAAGCCACGTTGCATGTACCAATCATACACGGCCCTTCTCCAAGTCTGATCATGCCCAATGTGAGGGGTCAATAAGTGTATACCAGAGAGCACCAGGAAAGACAAGATAGAGTTAAAAACGTTTGAGAAAGTGACTGTTGGGCTACGAAATGGTTCTGTGATATGAATGCGATCCTGAACTGCTTGTGTTTTTAATGGATGAATAAAGAATGGAGGTTTTAACGTTATCTCGGTCTTCGTGGTTCTCCGTGGTATACACTTTTTTGATTGGCCCTGAATGCCTTCCAGGGACAGGACTTTACACTGTAGCACCAAGGACTGAGTTTCTACCGGGGTGCTGGCTTACACTACTGTTTAATTTGCAATGTGGGGGGTCAGTCTAGATCTTCTCTCTCCAAATATGAGCCCTTGCTTTCTTTATATTCACTTTTGTCTTGTTACGTTTTTTCTAATAAGCCTCCCCTGACGGGGAAAGCAACTTGTTGATACTTGCTACACATATGAAAGCCATGTTGCAAATTCAATAAAAATAAATGTAAACAAAAAATTGAGACTTTTAGATAAAGGGTTATAAAACCTGCCTTGTGTCTTAAGGTGGCCATACACGGGCCGATAAAAGCTGCCGACAGACCGAGTCGGCAGCTTATTGGCCCGTGTATGGGGGCCCCCGACGGGCTTCCCCGATCGAGATCTGGCCGAAAGTCGGCCAGATCTCGATCGGATGGGATTAAAAATCCCGTCGGATCGCGGCCGCATCTGTTCGTTGATGCGGTCCCGCGATCCGACCGCCCGTTTGGCGAACGCTAGGATCCGATCGTTGGGCCCTAGGGCCCACGATCGGATCAGCCCGATATTGCCCACCTCAAGGTGGGCATATCGGAGGGAGATCCGCTCGTTTGGCGACATCGCCAAACGAGCGGATCTATCCGTGTATGGCCACCTTTAGAAAGCTATTTATCTCATCTATAGTATATACAGTATATTTCCAACCATAAAGCAAAACAGGTCTGCAAGAAAGAACAGAAGTCAGGCAGCCTATGGGTGGACATCTGTTCAAATAAATAACATTAATAATACTGATTTAATAAAAATGATGTAAAAAAAAGATATTTTGCTGAGGATTGGCGATGAATAATAAAAGCCTTAGGATATCTGAAAACCAGGCAGAGGGTGTATATGTCATAACTTCAAAATGTAATGTGAAATTAAGCTGAAGCAAATGAAATGTTCTCTATTTATGGCTAGGGATAGGCAAATTTTTTCACCTTGTTTTACCGCAAAAATTACGCCCATAGACTTGTATGGCATTGTGCGCAACAAAATTTTTCTATGCCCATAGACTTTAATTGGCGTCAGCGACATTTCGCCAGCAGCAAATTTTTGGCGAAACTAAATGGGTCAAATTCGCCCATCCCTATTCATGGCAAATGTAGAAATAAAGTCAGTAACCCAAACCAACAAACAAAAATACCCAAATGTATCTGCTCAAGTCATGACATGAGACAGTAAAGGAGACCTGGTTAGAGTGTGGCTGAACAGATGTGGGTGTGGCTGAGCAAATGTGGGCGTGGTATGGCCACGGCTGAGTTGACTTTAACCACCTGGCAAGTGCTAAATGCAGACATTATTTTTTCTGAAATTTATAACTGGCACAGCCAACAATTGTGACATCACTTGAAGCTGCTGCATACATAAAGTAATTATATACTTTTATACACAGAGTTGTACATTTCAAATAATCCAGTCCAGGGTCTTGCTGCTGTCCGCACAAAAATTCCAGCAGAAGGTGTCGTTTGCAGCAGCAATGGGTGCAGCCCTGTCCCTACCAACAGTTATAGGCGAGGGTCTCCTTTGCACCCTGTGACCTCCAGCATTCCCTAACTGCATCTAAATTTGAAAACAGGAATAGAAAAGGGGAAACTTAGGTACAGTATCTTGCTCCGACAGCCCCCCATGAATAAAGAACTGCCAAATGTAGGCAGCAATGTATTCATGGGGAAAGCACATGTCCTTGCTCTGTATTTTGGAGCGCAAAGACCTATGCCTAAAACTGCTGACCAGGCCAATATTGGGGTTAGGCAGGAGAGGTGCATGACTGAGGTGCAATAGTGGTGGTAGCACTTCCTAGATGTAACTGCTCTCTCCACATTCCCCTGTTCTCTTCACCATTTAATTGTGTAACCAGGGCATGGGGATGGACATCAGGTCCCCCATTCTGGTGCACAAACAAGATTCTGAGATGATACAAGGCTTGTCTTAATAACAGTGTCCACAAAATGGCTCCTGCCTGCTTGTTATAATTATGAATTCCCAGACTGAAGGAAACAAGATTCAAATAATTTATATAGTGTAATTAAAGTTCATTTTACTTGACTAATGTAATAAAATAGGATTCTGAATAATTGTTTTGGGTGATGGGTCCCCTTTAAGGGGTGATATGATAACTATGTATAAATATATAAGGGGGATCATATTATAATCTTTATTTACCAGTAGGTCTTTCCAGCTGACACAAGGGCACCCATTCTGATTAGAAGAAAAGAGGTTCCGGCTAAATATTGGGAAGGGGTTTGTTACAGGGAGAGCTGTGAAGATGTGGAATGCTCTCCCTGAATCAGTGGTACAGGCTGATACATTAGATAGCTTTAAGAAGGGGTTGGATGGTGTTTAGCAAGTGAGGGAATACAGGGTTATGGGAAATAGCTCATAGTACAAGTTGATCCAGGGACTGGTCCGATTGCCATTTTGGAGTCAGGAAGGAATTTTCCCCCCTCTGAGGCAAATTGGAGAGGCTTCAAATGGGGTTTTTGCCTTCCTCTGGATCAACTGGCAGCAGGGGCAGAACTAGGGGTAAGCAGAGTAGGCACGTGCGTCGGGCGCGAAGCTGGGGGGTACCAGGCACACACCTTCTCTGCCTCCTAGTCCAGTTGTCCCGGCGCTTTGGCCGGTGTCTGCATTCTCATGCAAGCATGCGCAAATATCCTTTTCGCTGGAGCGTCCTTTTTGCATGTATGTGCGTGCGTCTTTTTTTCACGCACGCGTTCTTTCGCACACACCTACTGGGCGCCTGCCTGGTTTGGCCCGGCATTGACTAACAGTTAGGCAGGTTATATATAGACATAGAAGGCTGAACTTGATGGACATTTGTCTTTTTTCAACCTAACTTGCAATGTTACTATGTTGCCGTGGTGGTGCTTAAGTGACAAGCGGGTGGAAGGGGGCTTGCCTTGGGCACCCTTACCTATTGGCCAAGCACAGGGCAGAGTACAAAGTGCAAAACATGGCATATTGTTCCTGGGTTTTTTTTTGCAGTTTGCCTCTGCCCCTCCATTATTTAATGAGCCCTACAGTCTAAAAGCCTTTTAATCCTGAACATCACAGACAGGTCTGAATTCTTTTTTGTTAATTTAGAGAGGCCAGGTTTCCTAGATTACACATAGTTCACGCTAATGCTTTACAATCTGCATCAGCCCAGACACACAGAACAATGCCCTCGTCTGAAACCAACTGCCACCCAGATCAAGTGGGTCACATGGTAACAAACACAGTTAGCGCCCTTCCATTGGCCGTGCATTTTCAGTACATCCCTGAATATTGACAGATGTAACACACACACTAAAGAATTGGCACCACTGGGAGGTATTCCACGAATCTCTCCTCCCTTCTGTGAAGTTTCTGTTGCTCTCCCCCTGGCATAAACTGCATGAAATGGCAAGGAATGAGCTCAAATGATGCATATAGAAGAGGCAGCAGCGTGACGCGTCTCTCCTGGCGGAACCTGCTTTAATACACAGAAATGGTCTGGTCAGGTTGGGGCCGAGGGCCATTTCCACCCCCCCCCCCTTCTCTGATAACAAGGAACAGATTCTGTAACTATCAGTTCTGACTTTACCTCTATGTAACCTCCAAGCTATCAGGGATGATAAATGATGAAGTGTGAGGTTATCTGTTCAATAGCCCAGATGTGCACAAAAGCATTTGTAGGGCCGCTATTAAAGGCAGAGATATCTAAATGTTTAATGGACTTTATGTTCTTGTCTCCCATCTAAGTATATCGCTTTCTTCCAGGTGATCTTGATTCTGATGCTTTAATCTGGTGATTATAGATGATATTAAAGGGCTTAAGGCTAGGGCCACACCATACGGATTTTGATCTGTTGTGAAACCCAGGCTGAGAATCCTCTGGGAAGCCTTTGTCCCAATAAATACTTTTTACATTTTACAACTACCTTTACTACTGCATTTACTATTTGTGGGTCTTTTTCACCTATTTTGAGTTTTCCAATTTCTGAGAGTCTGCTCATTTGCTGCTCCTCTTCTGCTCCGCTGCCTGCCATTACCTCCACTCAGGTGTAGGCAGACGTGGCAGATTTTGGCGCAGAAACGCAAGTTTTGTATTTTGCACTGAAATCCACCACGTCTGCCTGGACCCAAGCGTTGGTAATGATTGTGGGTGCAGACAGAACACAAGAAAAGCAGCAGCGGGTAGCGGATTCTCGGTCTGCTTTTCTCCGCAGGACAAGATACATATGGTGTGGCCCCTAGCCTTAATTTGTCCCTCAGCATTTTTGTTTCCTCTGGATCAGATATAATTCTGCATGATTCAGTGGTGTAACCACAACTTTAATTTGCAGGGTGCTTCTGCATTAAAGGGGTTGTTTACTAAGTGCATGGTGCAAATTGAAAACAATGGGTGGAATCTGTCATGTTTCACACGCTTCCCTGTATTTCTGTCAATGTATGCAGGTCTTAGTGTTCATAAATGGACCTGAGACCTGCCCCCATAAATACAGCACCAGCTCCATGTGGAATACAGTCATCCCTTCTCTCGCCCCCTACCCTTCCCCAAACTTGTGCATCATTCAGATGTACAGGTCAGGGAATGACAGTGAGCAAAGGGTGCAAAAGAGACCTGTACTTAAGGACTAACCTATGGCGGTGCTAACAGCAGTGCAACCCTGTGCCACCAGAGCTGTGCTCTGCATCCATACCAGATTTCCAATTCAGTGCCATTCAGCCAGACCCTGGACACAATTGCTTTTAGCCTAAAGCTGGCCATAGATGGAAAGATAAAGTCGGACGAATCTTCGTTTCATACGATTTTTGGACCGTGTGTGGTTGTCCCAACATTTTTAGTGCCGCGGAGATCGGTTGTTTAGTCAATCGGACAGGTTAGAAGATTTCTGTTGGCTAACGATAATATCTCTGCATGTATCGCCTATCTCACAATATCAGTGGGAGACTGTCACTACTATTTGTCAGACATAACACACGATTGCTCTGTGAATTAATGGCCAGAACATTATTTGATTTGTTCTTTTTACTACTTTATTTAATCTGAATGGTTAGTGGTAGGTCGGGCATTCATAGATAAATTCTGCACTGAAATCCCCCCCCCCAGCAGCCTAACAACAGAACAATGGGAAGGTAACCAGATAACAGCTCCCTTACACAAGATAACAACTCCCTGGTAGAACAGCACTCAATAGTAAAATCCAGGTCCCACCGCGACACATTCAGTTACATTGAGTAGGAGAAACAACAGCCTGCCAGAAAGCAGTTCCATCCTAAAGTTTCTGAAAGCACATGACCAGGCAAAATGACCTGAGATGCACCTACACACCAATATTACAACTAAAGAAAAATACACTTGCTGGTTCAGGAATGAAATTTTATGTTTTAGAGTGAAATATTTGCAGTGTTAACAGTGTAATTTAGAAATAAGAACTACACCATAAAAATCATGACAGAATCCCTTTATAGGGAACCTGTCACCTTCAGTCTGGGAATTCATAATTATATCAAGCAGGCAGGAGCCATTTTGTGGACACTGTTATTAAGACAAGCCTTGTATCATCTCAGAATGTTGTTTGTGCACCCGATGCACTGGTTACACAATTACATGGTAAAGATAGAGGGAGATGGGGGCAGAGCAGTGACATCTAGGAAGTGCTGAATGGAAAGTGAAAGTAATTGTCTGCCCCGCCTCTATGCCTAAGGCATAGAGGAGGGGCAGACAATATTTGATTGACAGCTGATATTTTTAAATGAGCTTACAACAGCTATGAATGCTTTAATTAAAATATTATTTGGATTTCATGTTTAATCTGAAAATGACTTTTATTATACAGCTTTTTATTTCTGGGTCACAGGCCCACTTCAAGCCCCTTAAAGTGGACTTATTAATAGTAAACCTATGTATCTTAAAAAAAATAATAATTTACCCCATCTGATGCCCACAAATATGTATTCTGAAACTGGCCCATGTCTAAAGCCCTCACAATGGCCTGCCTGACAAAAATTAGGCAACTATCTATCGCTTGGGAAAGGACAACATTACTGTTTATTTATTATAATAAGTTTATTTATTATAATACACAAGTTTCAGTGAGTCATGTGACAGAAATGACATCAGAACTCACCGTTTATAACTGATGACATCAGAACTCACCGTTTATAAGGATATACTTTACAAGACATTCATGGCTTTTGTGTATTATATATATATATATATATATATATATATATATATATATATATATATATATATATATATATATATATATATATTGGCAATTCAAGCCTATTACAACTGTGTGGGTGTTTTTTTAAAGAAGCCATTGAAATTAAAATACATTAAAATACATATAATCATTTAATATAGGCTAGGGTAAAAAGTAGGTACTAAAGCATTTTACTCTCCCTTTAAGGTCTGCCAAGTCTGGCACACTGGGAAGGGTGCTGGAAAATTTGAAGACCTCCTTCCCCCACCCCATTCATTCATTGCAGAAATAATCTAGGAAATAAAAATATGGGGTGAGACAGCTTTAATTCCTCGGTCATTTATTTGAATGTTTCGCTGACCAATTCCTACGGTGACGCAATATTTTCCATCCTTGACTTCCTCTCTGGGTCTTTTTTTTTGCAGGTTTTATGAATCCCAGCACTAAATCCTGCCATTCACAGACCTACAGAATAGTAAGGAAATAAAACAGTTCACAGCAGTTGATGTCATTGAAGCTTCCAAGGCACTCAGAGGGGATCCGAGGTAACAGCCGCTCGCTGACACTCTCAACAATAAAACGATTCACTCTGAACATCAGCCCCCCTCTAAAGTAGAGCCACCGGACTGTGCCAGAGAGGATAGGGTTAAGTCCGGCCACAGACATACAGCTGTCACTGCCATGCAGGGCTGTCTAACAAATGTATGGGACACATTTGACTTTCTGCAAGTTGTAATAAGTCTCAGGCCTCCCTCCCACACACAATCATTACTAGGAAATAATGACACTGACTCGCACTGGGAATAATAGTCTCTTGATGGGTGACTAAATCCATTTCATGCCAATTGTTACATTATTATATATAACCTAAATACTTGCCTTATGGGTTATTTATGAACATTGGGTAAATTTGCACCCGGGCAGCAACCCATGGCAACCAATCAGATGATTGCTTTTAGTGTTCAACCTGAAATAAGCTGATTGGCTGATATGGGTTACTGCCAAGGTGCAAATTTGCCCAGTGTTTATAAACAAGTCACACATATTGCATCTTAGGGTAGGACTACACAGACATTTTGGCGCGATACAACGCGCTGCGACAAATTGCATTCGACAAATCGCATGTGACGGAAATAAGGTAAGAGATGGAAATGTCGGCTGAAGTCGGAGCGTTGATCCGACGCGACATGACTGTCAGATGCAGACGCTGCACCCTGCGTCTGCATCCAACAGTCGTGTCGCGCCGGATCAAAGCTGCGACTTTATTCGACATTTCCATCTCTTACCTTATTTCCGTTGCATGCGATTTGTAAAACGACAATGCATTCACTTACCTTATTTCCGTCGCATGCGTTATGTCGCAGCGCGTCAGATCGCGCCAAAAACATCCGTGTAGGCCTACCCTTAAGGTGGCCATATACGCACAGATAATATCGTACGAAATAAATTTTCGTACGATTTATGGTGGGAAAACGAGCCGACCAATATCAGCAGAAGACTTGGATATCGGTCAGCTTAGCGATCGGGCTGGATGGAAAATTTCAATTGGGCACTTTTGAAGGCACCTGAACATCGGCCATTGTTAGTGCTGAATCGTCAGATACAGGTAGAATTCTATTGTTTCTATCTGTATATCTGACTATTCAGCTCTACACGTGTGTATTGGAACGAATGATCTTTCTTGGAAACATCTTTTCCAAGAAAGATTGTAATTGTTACTTCTATGGCCTACGAAGACATGTTTTATTATAATCTGACCCCAGAACAGAAAGGGACAGACGGGTATTGCTTTCAATTGCAGATAAATTTACAAATAACTGAAAAACCATTTCAGTACTTTATTAATGTTTATTGTAAAGTTGCTTAAAGGAGAATGAAAGCTCCAATCCATGGGAAATGCCAAATGTTAAGGCTCTCCCCTAGGATTGTAATGACTTACCTGAAGGAAGGAAGGAAGAGGATTACTTGCTTGCAAGTGCCCTGGGCTAGTGTTTTCTGCTAACAGGTGAACCGGCCCAGGGTATCGGGTCATTACAAACCTTGGGGAGGTGCCCTAACATTTGGTACTGCTATCGATTAGAGAGCTTATTCTCTTTTAAATGAATGAATATTTAAATTGGGCATCAGGACATAACTTACACATTCAGGAAATTTCCCATCAACATTGACTATCAGTACGTCAGTGTCAATGTTAAATCAGGGGTTTAAAAATGAGGGAAGCGGACCCTGCTCCACATATAGGGACAAGGAATATAGAGGACCCCAAGGGATGCTAAATGACATGCACATTCATTATATGTTTGGAAAAGAGATATCAAAATGCCATAATCACTTGGCATAAGCTTACAATAATTGGAAGAGTGATGTGTGTGGCCCAAGCTGCCCGGCTAACCCAAGTAATTGAATGGCACGTAGCAGACTATTCTCCACTTTGGTCACAACTGGAACAATACTTGGTGGGAAACTTACTTTTAACGCTTGTAAATCCACCCTCTATACCCCACTGCGGTGTACCATTCTCTCCAGGTCTGGTGCATGGCTGGAAAGAGGTTCCTATTATCCTTCTTTCACAGACCTGTCCTATGACATGGGCTCATTTACACATGTTGGCTGCAAGGCTGTGACTCTATTACATTATACTCATTGGCACAGGTACGCAAAGGGGCACCCAAAAAAGCAGGAATTTTACATTTTGCATATAGGAGTGTACTACCGGTCTAATATGATGGCTTTTGTAATTCATGCCGGGCAATACCAGCATGGGCAGCCCAAGTGTGCAATGGATGCACACTAGAAGCATTCTACCTGTGCCCACTAAAGGTGGCCATAGACGAACCGATAGTATCGTACGAAAATTTTTCGTACAATATTATCGGTCTATGGCCACCTTTAGTGGGTACAGGTACAATGCTTCTAGTGTATATTGGGTGTGTTTATAGTGGAAGAGGAGATGATATCTGCAGAAGGCTTGGATATCGGTCTGGCAACTTCGAAGGCACCCAAACATTGGCCATTGTTAGTGCTGAATCGTCAGATACATAGAATTCTATTGTTTCTATCTGTATATCTGACGATTCTACACATGTGGCTTAAAATGAACAATCTTTCCTGGAAAGATCTGTTCTAGGAAAGATGGTAAGTGTTACATTGATGGCCACCTTACGCCTCTCCTTTCTTGCCATTAAGTTGCCCCCTGGTTGTGTAACTGAAGCAGACCACTCGCTGCTGCTCCATTTGCACAAATGCTGTGGGAGCAGCTCACTATCTGTATATACAGAGCTAAACTAGTGAAACTGCCATTGGCTTTGGCACCAGATTTTGTTTTAGTGGATTTAACCTCTGTGTTCTTAAAATGCCAGGGCCTATTTTAAATCCCAGTCCAGACCTGAGTGAATGTATTGAAACTATACTTTCATGTAACACAAAACTCACCATCCTCTCCTGCTCCGAATAAATACAAGAATAAATACAAGAATAATGCAAATGAAGGGGAAGACAACTGTTGCTAAAACCTTTAGCATGGGACATCTGTGCGTAAAATTGATAGAAAACAGCATTAAATATTCCAACGCCCCCACAGAACTAATTTAAACAAAGAGGCTTGACTTTTTTCCTTACGTTCAGCTTCTATATTATGTTAAAGTTAACTGTAAGGTTAAGTTCTCATTTAATTATATAGAACCTATATGTCGAGTCTTTTTACAGAACCATTTGACCCAAAGCAAAGACAGGTTCAAAAGTGTTGCTGGATACTTCCATCTATACATTTATTTTTTCTTATCAAATTGGGGCTCCGGCTTTCCCGCAATATTGGGGCTCCCAGAATCTATAACCCTCCAATATTTTAGAAGCTAATGGTTGAGCTTCATGGATACAAGTCTATTTTCAACCTCAGCTGCTGTAATTATACCACTAAACACAAGAGGGGTAGAAGATCTGCTTGCACTCACCTAGCATGGAAAGCTTCTGAACAGACTCATTACAGGGCAGTTCACAGCCAGATAAAATTCCCAGGAGCAGCACCACCAGCGAATTGAGTTTCTCTTCTATCTTGCTCAGGTTGACCTTACTCTCATCCTGTAACTTCTGCAGTCTGGAGGTGAGGGAGAGAAGGCTGGCCTCCACCACACTCAGCCTGTCCCCTACGCTCTTGGATTTTGGGTTGTTCTGCTTGGTACCCCCCTCAGTGCCAGACTGCTTTAGGGTCTGTTTGAATTCCTGGTGGGTATCCTGGTGAAAGTCCTTGAGCTCCTCAGGTGTTGGTTGCACCTCGGGTGGGAGAAAATGCAGCCGGCATCCCATAGGTCCATCGCAGTTGGACTCTGCTAGTGGCCTGGCCACAAGAAGCTCCAAACATGCTGGGTCATCCTTCCTCTCATTACACTCAGGGCTCTCGGATCCAGGTTCCCCCAAGGTTAATTGCAGCAAAATGATCAGCATCCATAGCACCTTCCCACACAAGGGGAATCCCAACACAAATGCCCTGCAAGCTCCACTCATTCTCCCCAGAGACACAACATCCATCACGGGCTGATTGAAACAGACTGCCTGTGTAAACTCTCTGCACGTTTTATGGGTTGGGAAATATCCCTCTGTACACAATCCTTCCTAGGCTGGGAAATCCACTCAGATCTTCAAAGCAAATGAAGATAGTTAGTGTGAGGCATGCATGGGAGGGAGGGGGGTTCTGCATCCAGCAAAGAGGGGAGAGGAGGGACAGACAGGCTTCATGTAAAGAACACTTGAAAAAATCAGATTAGCATCTTGCAGCCCTTGAAGAACAGCGGCTGCTTGTGTCTAGGTAAATGGGCAAAGGCTGCTCATTATTCTGTGCACTTTTGTTTCCAGCTTGCAAGGACATGAATGGAAGGGCTGGGCTGCTCCAAAGGGCATGTAAAGTAAATTAGTACTAAATTGTCATGGGGTGTAATGGAAATGTGTACATGAAAGAGATAGATCTCCCAGTTACATATACAGCAGGACTGTCGATACAAACCATAATAAATCATTTATTGGATAGGCAGTAAGTAGAATAACTGGGGGAAAGTTTGATTTACAAATTGAATTTATGGTTGGATGTCTGTGAAATGAATCTGGCCATGACTGCTGGCTTGGTCACTCTTCGCCAATTTGGCAGCTAAGTATCCCACGTATAGGGTGCAAATAATTGTTTCCCCAGCCAATATATGGGCAGACCTCAGTCTGATATCAATTAGGCTGCCTAAGGGCAGAGACACACGTGGAGATTTGGGGAGATTTAGTCGCCCAGCAACAATCCTGCCTCTTCTTGGGGCGGCTAATCTCCCCAACTGCCTTCCCACCGACTAGAATCTGAATTTGCCGGCAGGATGGCACTCGTTTTCCGAAGTCACATGAAGTTGCCTCACAAGGAAACTTTGGGCGACTTCGGAAAACGAAGCGCTCCGAGTGCCATCCCGCTGGAGATTTAGATTCTAGCCGGCAGGAAGGCAGTTGGGGAGATTAGTCGCCCGAAGAAGAGGCGATTTGTCGCCGGTCGACTAATCTCCCTGAATCTCCACGTGTGTCTCTGTCCTAAAACAACAGACTGTTGCTGATATCCTCTTCTGGTGGTTCTACCCAGGCTTCCACATCAGACAATCACTGTATGGGGGAAATGATTAGATAAGCCCCATCATCTGGGTAGCCAAATCAGGCACGGATCTGCTACATTGTAGATCAAATCTTCCATTTTACCAGCTTTTAGTTTTCTATGCATTCTCCTGCTTAAAGGGGTTGTTCACCTTTGAGTTAACTTTTAGTATGATGTAGAGAGTGATATTCTGAGACAATTTGCAATTTGTTTTCATTTTCTATTATTTGTGGTTTTTGAGTTATTTAGCTTTTTATTCAGCAGCTCTCCAGTTTGCAATTTCAGCAATCTGATTGCTAGGGTCCAAATTATCCTAGCAACCATGCATTGATTTGAATAAAAGACTGGAATATGAATAGGAGAGGCCTGAATAGAAAGATGAGTAATAAAAACCAGTAGCCTCACAAAGCATTTGATTTTAGATGGGGTCAGTAACCCCCATTTGAAAGCTGGAAAGAAGAAGGCAAATAATTCAAAAACTATAACAAATAAATAATGAAGACCAATTGAAAAGGTAATTATAACTGGCCGTTCTATAATATACTAAAAGTTATCTTAAAGGTGAACAACCCCATTAAAGTTGGTCTTAAATAGGCCAATACTTACACAGCAGTTTATTGGTCCATGTGTGGGCCTAAAACTATGACCTCCCAACTGATATCTGATTGGATGCATGGTAAGGATTACATTGGTGTAGGCAGAGTATCATGGAATCTGTATGAATATTATTTTATTATGGAGTTTTTAATAAAACGTGTAATTTGTCATCTTTTTTGAGCTCTTTGTTCGACTGGCCATATACACTCCCCAAAAAGGATTTTAACCGTTTTTTACATCGGTCTAAGGTATAATTTTAAAGGAGAGCTAAACCCTCCAATAAGAAAAGCCCCTACCTACTACACTAGATAGTCCTCCCACATAGTTCATTACCTCTGAAAGTGTCCAGGATACTTTGCTCATGTATAGGTGCAGACTAAGCACAGTGGAGCTCATGGGCGCCATCTTCCAGATCTTCTTCGGGTCCTCTTCCTTCACTTTGGCAATTCCAGGGGTAATGGACTATGCAGTGGGGAAGCAGTAGGTATGGGGCTTTTCTTATAGGGGGGTTTAGTCCTCCTTTAAGTGTCCCATTTATTAAACCTCAAATTTTTCTGGTCGAGGATTCTAGGGGGGAAACTCGATTTTTTCGTGGGAAAAAAACCTCGAATTTTTAGAGATTTATTATACCCCAAAACTGCTCAAAATTTGAATCAGAAAATACTCCATCTCAAACCTGTCGAGGTCATATAGAAGTCAATGGCAGATGCCCCTGAAGTTGTTTCTTGACATTGTGATCTGCGCTGGATAATCCGAAAAAGTTGAGTTTTCGTTTGATAATCCAAAAAAGTCAAGTTTTCATAGAGAAAACACGATAAAAAAAAGTTTTCGGAGCTTCAATCTAAGGATGCAACGAATTCAGGATTCAGTTCTGGATTAGGCCAGGATTCGGCCTTTTTCAGCAGGATTCAGACTCGGCCGAATCCTTCTGCCCCGGCGAACCGAATCCTAATTTGCATATGCAAATTAGGGGTGGGGAGGGAAATCGCTTAAATTTTTGTCACAAAACAAGGAAGTAAAAAGATTTCCCCTTCCCACCCATAATAATAATTATTTATAAATGAGCTTAATTCATGGAAGGGAATTTGATTGGATTTACTTTCATAAAAAAATTGATTAATTCGTGTTTTAGTAAATCAGACCCTAAATGTTCTGGCAGCTTTTTTTTTAGAGGTTTCATACAGGGTTATAGACCTGAGCAAGAAGCACAAATATAAATAAGCCTCCAGTACTAAATACAAGAACTAAGATACATAACATAAGCGTTAACTGAAAACATATAGGACTATCTGTCTAATTGTCCCAGTGACTGAACAGAGGGATCATTTGACAGTTTGGCAACACACTAATTGCTCAATTTAAGCCAAGATCTGGTCTTTCAGCTGTAAACATTGCAGACAGGCCCGGACTGGCAATCTGTGGGTTCTGGCAAATGCCATAGGGGCTGCTATAAGGTCCCATAGAAAGTCAGTATTTAGTGGGCTGGTGGAGGCTGTTTGGGCCTCTGTGTGGGCTGATTGGGCCTCTGTGTACCTGAAATGCCAGGGCCTATTTTAATTCTCAGTCCGGACCTGATTGCAGAGGTGAGAGGCCCCTGAACTTGACAGCCCATACTGCAGCTGCATCTGTTCAAAATCATATCAGCCAATTGCCCTTCTAGGTGGGTTTATGAGGCATCTCCATATGTTGCTGAACTACAACTATGCACCCTGACAACCCACAGGTTGCAGATTTCTGAATGAGAAAAGCGTCCCAGCAGAAATTGCCCCCTCTAGTGTCTCCAGACGGACAAAGCAAGTGACTGTGCTCTCATGTAATAGTCCTTTTGCTGTTAAAGGGACAGTATCCTCCTTGTTCTACATCAGTGATTCCCAACCAGTAACATGTTGCTCCCCAACCCCTTGGATGTTGCTCTCAGTGGCCTCAAAGCAGGACCTTATTTTTGAATTCCAGGCTTGGAGACAAGTTTTAGTTGCATAAAAACCAAATGTACTGCCAAGAGCCAGTCCACATAGGAGCAACCAAATAGCCAATCACAGCCCTTATTTGGCAGTGACTTTTTTCATGTTTGCTCCCTACACTTTTTACATTTGAATGTGGGTCCCAGATAAAAAATGTTAAGGACCTCCATTCTACATGAATGCAATACATAGGGTTGTGCTAAATATTTTTTTTGCGTATCATGAAACATCTTCTTTAGCTAAACAAGGCCAACAGGGAAGTTGTTACATTGAATGAACAATCTTTCATTGTACAAAGAATAAATTCTGCATGCCTATGGCTATCTTAAGGGCAGAGACGCACGCTGCAATTCGAGGAGATTAGTCGCCCGTCGACAAATCTCCTCTTTTTTGGGGAGACTAATCTCTCCAAACTGCCTCCCCTGCCTTCCCACCGGCTAAAATTAGATTAATCGCCCCAAAGAAGAGGAGATTTGTCGCCGGGTGTCTCTGCCCTTAGGGTGACACCACATAGGCTGTTTATCACAAGCAAGAAAACGTCAGACAATACCTTTGTATTGAAGTCTATCTGACTCACATGAATGATGCATAATTGAGCAAAATTTACTTCTTCTGCATTTTCATGGGATTATTTCATTTAAATGTATTACCTATAACAAAACAATCACAACAAAGGGTGATGGGAGAGGGCTGTATACTGGGGATCTAATTATTTACCGGCTCGGAAGGACCAAACATGAAGTAGATTCAGTTGCCTGTTTACCCTGTTTAGTTCAAATAACAAAAGCCATAGATTTTTCCCTATAGGCAAAAAGTATGTTTAGCCCAAGCCCTGTCCTTTCTTACAGGACACAGTGGGAATGTTTACTGGTGGATTTTTTAACACTGACATCTGTCATTGCCCAAACTAACTTCACAAAATGGACATCGGCAGATTAGGTTCTTAGTTTAAATAGGGCAATGGCAGACTGATGCCAGTATGGTCTGTAGAAATAGACTGCACAAAGGTCCATGCATTGAGAAGGTCTGGCATTAAAGTGAAAACATTTGGCCACCATTAGGCAAATACTTTAAATGTTGATGGAGGGTCAGTTACCCCATCATATTGCCTTGTTGAAAAAAGAAAGAAAGAAAAAAGGTGAACTTTCACCAAAAAAACACACTTTGCTCCTTAGTAAATCTGCCCCCAGATGTTCCCAGAATGCAAGTATATAGTCATTTTCAGCTCCCACTAGGTGGCAGTAGCTAGGGCACTAATTATGGACGTGCCTATTGTCTGTTTGGACAGAATGCCCTATGCACTATGAATAAAATAGGATCCCCCTCCCTGAATGAGTTTCGGCACCAGAGTGTCTGCTTTTGTTTATTTTTGGCTCCTGGCTATCTTGAGATTATCAAACAGTCCAATCAATAGGAAGATTCCTGTGGAGAATAATCTGGGGGCACATTAGCACAGATGCTACATATGATACATTGTCAGTTATCTTAAATAGGGAGCAGGATCACATAAAAGAACGTCTCTTTTTTGCTCAGCCTTTTCCTAATGACAATTATGACAACAACAAAAATCTATTATTTGGGCACGAGTCTTTTTGACAGCCTGAAGGGATGGTTTTGTAATT
Source organism: Xenopus laevis (assembly GCF_017654675.1). Taxonomy (NCBI): domain Eukaryota; kingdom Metazoa; phylum Chordata; class Amphibia; order Anura; family Pipidae; genus Xenopus; species Xenopus laevis. Next base: position 135,629,586 of record NC_054377.1, on the reverse strand, counting down.
AGCCCTTATTTTTGGCTCAGTTGCATGAGTGTTAGCCTTAAGGGCAGGGGCACATGGGCAGATTCGGGGAGATTTAGTCGCCTAGCGACTAATCGCCTCTTCTTCCGGGCGACAATCTCCCCAAACTGCCTTCCCCCTGCTATAATGAGAAAGCGCCAGTGCAATGGCACTCGTGGAGCTTTGATTTCCGCAGTCGCCCCGAAGTTGCCTCACCAGAAAACTTCGGAGTACTTTGGAAATTGAAGGGCCGCGTGTGCATTGTCGCAGCTGATTTTTAATTTTAGCAGGCGGAAGGCAGGGGGAAGGCAGTTCGGGGAGATTGTCGCCCTGAAGAAGAGGCGATTAGTCGCCAGGCGACTAAATCACCTGAATCTGCCCGTGTGCCCCTGCCCTAAGGTGGCCATAGACGTGCAGATTTACCTTCATATCAGACGAATGATCGTTTGGTGCCATCTCCCGGCCTGCCACTAACCTTTTAGATCAAATAAAGTAGAAAAGAACAGATCAGACTATGTTCTGCCCCTGGCAGCAATCGTACGAAAATTATGTCCAACAAAAACTAGTGACAGTCTCCCACTGATATCATCAGATCGGCAATACATGCAGAGATATTATCGGCACCCGACAGAAACTTTCTAACCTGTCTGATCAACAGAACGACCGATCGACATCTCACGAAAAATGTCGGGACACTCCACACACGGAGACAAGAGCTCGCTGCGGAGCGCTGATCAGAATAATCCAGGAGACTGTATAATATCAATCCGGCTTTATTACAACGCTTAAAATTACATGGATCGGAAGGGTATGTCAATCTCTCTAATGCGTTTTGTGCCTACATCCTTGGCACTTCATCAGAAGTGCCAAGGATGTACCAATGGTCACAATCTGTTGCTTGGATGTTGTGACTTGCAGTTTTACAACATCTGGATGGCCACTCGCCCCTGATGTTCAATATATAAGAGCAAGGTTTAGGAGCTCAATACACACTAAGGGCTTTGGCACAAAGAGGAATGGGATTAGCGCTCATATCTCAGGGGCAAAACACTGCTGTTTATTAATTTAGTAACTCTGTAGGCCCCCAGTTTAGCCAGACCTCTTTGAAGACTGTAGACATTGTGATGTGATTTGTATCACTGTGTTTATTTTATAATGATCAACAACTCAGGAGATATGGCTATCCACATCGCCCTCAGCAACATTAATAAACAATGTAAACATAAACAATCCCAGAACAAAACCCAAGGTTATACAGATCTAGTAGCAATAACTTCCATTATAACAGCAGCTCTCAATCCACCCAGCAGGCTCCTAGCCAATCACCAGTGTTTTCCGGATTTGTCCAATGTCCTGCTATTTACATGGCAACATCTCGACTGGATGGCTGAGATATGCCCACCTTGAAATGGGCAATATCGGGCTGATCCTAACAAATGGTAAAGGGCGGCCAGATGGCCGGACCGCATCAACGAACAGATGCGACTGCGATCCGACTGGATTTTTAGTCCCATCCGATCGAGATCTGGCCGACTTCCGGCCAGGTCTCGATCAGGGAAGCCCGTCGGGGGGCCCCATACACGGGCCACTAAGCTGCCAACTCGGTCTGTTGGCAGCTTTTATCGGCCCGTGTATGGCCACCCACCTTTAGCAAATCCAAAATACACCTCTTAGCAAGCAATGAAATGTATTTAAACTTTCACTATTACTGAACACATTGCCTGCTTGATTTTTTTTTCCAAAAATGTGCCTTTTTCTTCTCTTTCCACCTTACAATTGCTCTGTAAGGCTACCCATTTATTGTTATTACTACTTTTTATTACTCCTCTTTCTATCCAGACTCTCTCCTATTCATATTCTAGTCTCTTATTCAGATCAATTCATGGTCGCTAGCAACCAGACTGCTGAAATTGCAAACTGGAGAACTGCTGAATAAAAAGCTAAATAACTCAAAAACCACAAATAAAAAAATGAAAAACAAATTGCAAATTGTCACAGAATATCACAATTTGCTCCGTTAGTTGATACATTTCTCAGCAGCATCTGTGGAATATTAACAACTATTGTATCAATTCTAAGGGCAGAGACACATGGTCAGATTCAGGAATATTAATCACCTTTTCTTCAGGGCGACTAATCTCCCAAACTGCCTTCCCCTGCCTTCACGCTGGCTAGAATGTAAATCGCTGGCAGAATGGCACGCGGAGCATTTCGTTTTTGAAGTCCCCAAAGACGAAGCACTCCGAGTGACATCCTGCCGGCAATTTACATTCTAGCTGGCGGGAAGGAAGTTCGGTGAGATTAGTCGCCCCGAAGAAGAAGAGATTTCGTTTTCCGAAGTCCCCAAAGATGAAGCACCCCGAGTGCCATCCTGCCGGCAATTTACATTCTAGCTAGCGGGAAGGCAGGGGAAGGCAGTTCGGTGAGATTAGTCGCCCCGATGGAAGAGGAGATTTGTTGCCGGGCGACTAATCTCCCCAAATCTAACCGTGTGTATCTGCCCTTAGAGCTGCCTTTAATGGAACTATAAGAAAATTATCAACTAATGAATCGATTTAGAACAGTTTACAGGGTTGGTGCCTCACTGAGTTGCTAGAAGGTGAAAAATGTAACTTTAATATTAGAAAAATGATCACAAATAGAAAATATAAAGTAACTGGAAAACGACTGAAAACTGAAAAATGTGTTGAAAGGTGAACAACCCCATTAAAATTGCCCATGCCACTGTTTTCACTTCCTCACTTCACACTGCCAGAATTAGGGACATTTTGAGGCATTTTTAATTGCCAAACATTGATATTTCTGCACCTAAACAAAAAATAGTCAGAACTCACTTCTGGTTGTAATGAATTCATACCTGTGCTACAAGGATTTGCTAGTTGCCCTGAGCTCATCATTTTCATCATCTAGTTCTACAACACCGCAGCACATCTGTCAACTAAAGCACAATTAGCCCCAAAGCACACACTGGGAATACAAAGACATTGTCACTGATTAACAATAACACATATATATGACCATCCAGTCTCCATCCCGTCTGCCTCTACACCTGGGAAGGTTCAACTAGATGTTGGACATTGCTAGTGGAATTTGCTCCCATTCATACATACTGTAAGTGCTTGGGCAATGGGGACATGCCATTTAAGAGCAATTACAATTGAGGTGCTTCAGAGTTGAATACAATGTTACAACTAGGGTTGCCACCTTTTCTGGAAAAAAATACCGGCCTTCCTATATTCTTACCATTTTATCCTATTAATAACATTGGCATCAAGCATCATTTTTACCAGCCAGGCCGGCAAAATACCGGCCAGGTGGCGACCCTAGTTACAATTGCAACAACCTTCTGCACTTCCAGTTAACCCGTTCAGCTAAAGAACACACTCAGTGTGTTAAAACATAACCTCTATTTAGAATAAGTTAAAATCACCAAACACCATCGACTCACTACAGACAACCCTTGTTTGTAGTGCTGGACCATGTCCAGAAAATAACATTTAATTAAGAACACATAGGGGCACATTTACTTAGGGTCGAATATCGAGGGTTGATTAACCCTTGATATTCGACCTTCGAAGTAAAATCCTTCGACTTTGAATATTGAAGTCGAAGGATTTACTGCAATTCGTTTGTTCGAACGATCCTAGGAAAAATCGTTTGATCGAACGATTTGAAGGATTTTAATTCATCGATCGAACGATTTTCCTTCGATAAAAAAATACTTAGAAAGCCTATGAGGAACTTCTCCATAGGCTAACATTGTACCTTGGTAGGTTTTAGGTGGCGAAGTAGGTGGTCGAAGTTTTTTTTAAAGAGAAAATACTTTGACTATCGAATGGTCGAATAATTGAACGATTTTTAGTTCGAATCGTTCGATTCGAAGTCGAAGCCGAAGGTTGAAGTAGCCAATTCAATGGTCAAAGTAGCCAAAAAAATTATTCGAAATTCAAAGTATTTCTTATTCTAATCCTTCACTCGAGCTAAGTAAATGTGCCCCTTAGAGTGGACTAGTGGTATGTCTGGTTATTTTATTATAATTTTTCACTGTTTAACTGCTTCAGTCATCCAGTATATCATAGGGGTGTTGGTCACTGAAGCCTCCCTTTAATATGTTCCGAGAAAAGTATTCCAAACCATTGTCCCAGAGTAATCTGCCCTGCCTCCTCTACCCCCCTTCTCCTGGTAGATTAGTGGCAGGTAAAACAATGTTTCAGTTAATCATAGAAAGTATAAGAGCCCCAGTTCAAACACCGGGAAAATCTGCCCAACACACTCTTTTCCCTCCCTTCCAAGCATCCGTGAATCCTACCTATCTACGTGGGGAGCGAGTGGGAGCTATTCAACCACCGTCCACCTATGCCGTCCGTACATGCCATTTACCACTCTAGAGTATGTGTTTCCATTGGTGTTGACTCTTCTCCAGCTGACACTTGGTTATGTTTATTTGCCTCTGATCACCCGTAACACCCTACACTTAATATGTTTTTGTGTTGCCATTGTTTCTGCAGACAGTTCTGAACTCAGCAGTGACTGTTCTAACTGAGGACAGGGCATTTTAGAAGAAGTGTCCAGATACTTTTGGCTGAAAACGTATATTTGTTTGGCCACAGTACCGATAAAAGCTGCCGACAGACCGGGTCGGCAGCTTATTGGCCCGTGTGTGGGGTCATCCAATGGGCTTCCCTGATCGATATCTGGCTGAAAGTCATCATCATCATCATTTATTTATATAGCACTGACAAGATATGCAGTGCAAGAAAGTCAGCCAGATCTCGATCGGGCAGGTTAAAAAATCCCATCGGAAGAGCATCTGATATCTGAAAAAATGAATGGAAAAAATATTGTTGTATACGTTGTATTGATTATTAATAAAAAAAGAAAAAATCCCGTTGGATTGCGGCTGCGTCTATGCGGTCCTGTGATCCGCCCGCCCGTATAGCATCCATTATGATCCGATCATTGAGCCCTAGGGCCCACGATCGGATCAGCCCGATATCGCTCACTTCAATGTGGGCATATCGGGGAGAGACCCGCGTGTTTGGCGTCATCGCCAAACGAGCGGATCTCTACGTTTATGGCCACCTTGTTGATATGGTTCCTTTAAAGCTAAATGTGTGCAAGTCAGACACTTCATTTAGACCAGGGATTCCCAAACTTTTATATCAGTGAGCCACATTCAAATGTAAAAAGAGTTGAAAAGCAACACAAGAATGCAAACAGTTCCTGGGGATGCCAAATATGAGCTGTGATTGCCCATTTGGTATCCCCTATGTGGACTGTTAACCTACAGGAGACTCTGTTTGGCAGAGCACCTGATTTTTAAGCAACCAAAACTTGCCTCCAAGCCTAGAATTAAAAAATAAGCCCCTGCTTTGAGACCAGTGGGAACAACATCCAAGGGGGTGGGGAGCAACATGTTACTCACAAGCCACCGGTTGGGAATCACTGATTTAAACCATAAAGAGGAGTAAAACTGGTGTTAAAGGTACTCAGGTACTAGGCCCGGTGGTTGGGGGGATGTGAGGGAATATGGCTCATTATAATATGGGAACAGCTGGACACACAAGTTAAGTGGTATCATAGCCCTTGACAGCTCTGCCACAATCTATACAGAAAACCTTAAAATGAAAGCTAAAAATATGCTTTCATATCTGTCCATTGTTATTTTCCTTCATGGCATCAGTATTATTATTATTTTTTAATAAGAGGCGGGTTTGTTCTTTTCAGAGGTCATTATCTATGACGTTTCCTCAATCAGCAGGCAAGGTGGGGCAGATGGAAAAGTTCATGAGTACGGGACCTTTAATCGTCTCACTTCCTCCCACACCTGACGAGCAAGCGTAGCCCCTGTTCGGAAACATACCTTCCCATTGTGACATTTCCCTTTCATCTTCAAGCGAAGTGCTCAGTGATGATATGAGGGCAAGAAATGCTGGGCAGTCACATGCAAGGTTCTTAATCATCCTGTCTGATCCCTGCTGTGAGCAGTAAAAGCGGGCCAAATGGAATTATGTAGCAGTCTCTTCTTCCTCCCATAAAGGTTATTATGAATTATTAGATGCAACCCCCCACAGGGTGTGAGAATATAGATAAAACACAATGGATATATTTAATTAAGTAATAAATGTGAGATATTGTCTGTATATACAGTATATTTATATGATGGTGGCCAAACTGTAGTTTTTCAGCTGTTTTGAAATTGCAGCATTGAATATCTACAACCTCACAGTCACACTCAGAGACTATTATCCCACTGTCACTATAGGCACCATCTCTCCCTACTATACCTGCTATCCCACAGTCACACTCCCTTCCCAGAGACTATTATCCCCACTGTTACTATAGGCACCATCTCTCCCTACTATACCTGCTATCCCACAGTCACACTCCCTTCCCAGAGACTATTATCCCACTGTTACTATAGGCACCATCTCTCCCTACTATACCTGCTATCCACAGTCACACTCCCTTCCCAGAGACTATTATCCACTGTTACTATAGGCACCATCTCTCCCTACTATACCTGCTATCCCACAATCACACTCCCTTCCCAGAGACTATTATCCCACTGTTACTATAGGCACCATCTCTCCCTACTATACCTACTATCCCACAGTCACACTCCCTTCCCAGAGACTATTATCCACTGTTAATATAGGCACCATCTCTCCCTACTATACCTGCTATCCCACAGTAACAGTCCCTTCCCAGAGACTATTATCCACTGTTACTATAGGCATCATCTCTCCCAACTATACCTGCTATCCCACAGTCACACTCCCTTCCCAGAGACTATTATCCCACTGTTACTATAGGCACCATCTCTCCCTACTATACCTGCTATCCCACAGTCACACTCCCTTCCCAGAGACTATTATCCCACTGTTACTATAGGCACCATCTCTCCCTACTATACCTGCTATCCCACAGTCACACTCCCTTCCCAGAGACTATTATCCACTGTTACTATAGGCACCATCTCTCCCTACTATACCTGCTATCCCACAGTCACACTCCCTTCCCAGAGACTATTATCCCACTGTTACTATAGGCATCATCTCTCCCTACTATACCTGCTATCCCACAGTCACACTCCCTTCCCAGAGACTATTATCCACTGTTACTATAGGCACCATCTCTCCCTACTATGCCTGCTATCCCACAGTCACAGTCCCTTCCCAGAGACTATTATCCCACTGTTACTATAGACACCATCTCTCCCTACTATACCTGCTATCCCACAGTCACACTCCCTTCCCAGAGACTATTATCCCACTGTTACTATAGGCACCATCTCTCCCTACTATACCTACTATCCCACAGTCACACTCCCTTCCCAGAGACTATTATCCACTGTTAATATAGGCACCATCTCTCCCTACTATACCTGCTATCCCACAGTAACAGTCCCTTCCCAGAGACTATTATCCACTGTTACTATAGGCATCATCTCTCCCAACTATACCTGCTATCCCACAGTCACACTCCCTTCCCAGAGACTATTATCCCACTGTTACTATAGGCACCATCTCTCCCTACTATACCTGCTATCCACAGTCACACTCCCTTCCCAGAGACTATTATCCCACTGTTACTATAGACACCATCTCTCCCTACTATACCTGCTATCCCACAGTCACACTCCCTTCCCAGAGACTATTATCCCACTGTTACTATAGACACCATCTCTCCCTACTATACCTGCTATCCCACAGTCACACTCCCTTCCCAGAGACTATTATCCACTGTTACTATAGGCACCATCTCTCCCTACTATACCTGCTATCCCACAGTCACACTCCCTTCCCAGAGACTATTATCCCACTGTTACTATAGGCACCATCTCTCCCTACTATACCTACTATCCCACAGTCACACTCCCTTCCCAGAGACTATTATCCACTGTTACTATAGGCACCATCTCTCCCTACTATACCTGCTATCCCACAGTAACAGTCCCTTCCCAGAGACTATTATCCACTGTTAATATAGGCACCATCTCTCCCTACTATACCTGCTATCCCACAGCCACACTCCCTTCCCAGAGACTATTATCCACTGTTACTATAGGCACCATCTCTCCCTACTATATCTGCTATCCCACAGCCACAGTCCCTTCCCAGAGACTATTATCCCACTGTTACTATAGGCACCATCTCTCCCTACTATACCTGCTATCCCACAGTCACACTCCCTTCCCAGAGACTATTATCCCACTGTTACTATAGGCACCATCTCTCCCTACTATACCTGCTATCCCACAGTCACAGTCCCTTCCCAGAGACTATTATCCACTGTTAATATAGGCACCATCTCTCCCTACTATACCTGCTATCCCACAGCCACACTCCCTTCCCAGAGACTATTATCCACTGTTACTATAGGCACCATCTCTCCCTACTATATCTGCTATCCCACAGTCACACTCCCTTCCCAGAGACTATTATCCACTGTTAATATAGGCACCATCTCTCCATACTATACCTGCTATCCCACAGTCACAGTCCCTTCCCAGAGACTATTATCCACTGTTACTATAGGCACCATCTCTCCCTACTATACCTGCTATCCCACAGTCACACTCCCTTCCCAGAGACTATTATCCACTGTTACTATAGGCACCATCTCTCCCTACTATATCTGCTATCCCACAGTCACACTCCCTTCCCAGAGACTATTATCCACTGTTACTATAGGCACCATCTCTCCCTACTATATCTGCTATCCCACAGTCACACTCCCTTCCCAGAGACTATTATCCACTGTTAATATAGGCACCATCTCTCCCTACTATACCTGCTATCCCACAGTAACAGTCCCTTCCCAGAGACTATTATCCACTGTTACTATAGGCATCATCTCTCCCAACTATACCTGCTATCCCACAGTCACACTCCCTTCCCAGAGACTATTATCCCACTGTTACTATAGGCACCATCTCTCCCTACTATACCTGCTATCCCACAGTCACACTCCCTTCCCAGAGACTATTATCCCACTGTTACTATAGACACCATCTCTCCCTACTATACCTGCTATCCCACAGTCACACTCCCTTCCCAGAGACTATTATCCCACTGTTACTATAGACACCATCTCTCCCTACTATACCTGCTATCCCACAGTCACACTCCCTTCCCAGAGACTATTATCCACTGTTACTATAGGCACCATCTCTCCCTACTATACCTGCTATCCCACAGTCACACTCCCTTCCCAGAGACTATTATCCCACTGTTACTATAGGCACCATCTCTCCCTACTATAACTGCTATCCCACAGTCACACTCCCTTCCCAGAGACTATTATCCCACTGTTACTATAGGCATCATCTCTCCCTACTATACCTGCTATCCCACAGTCACACTCCCTTCCCAGAGACTATTATCCACTGTTACTATAGGCACCATCTCTCCCTACTATACCTGCTATCCCACAGTCACAGTCCCTTCCCAGAGACTATTATCCCACTGTTACTATAGACACCATCTCTCCCTACTATACCTGCTATCCCACAGTCACACTCCCTTCCCAGAGACTATTATCCCACTGTTACTATAGGCACCATCTCTCCCTACTATACCTACTATCCCACAGTCACACTCCCTTCCCAGAGACTATTATCCACTGTTACTATAGGCACCATCTCTCCCTACTATACCTGCTATCCCACAGTAACAGTCCCTTCCCAGAGACTATTATCCACTGTTAATATAGGCACCATCTCTCCCTACTATACCTGCTATCCCACAGCCACACTCCCTTCCCAGAGACTATTATCCACTGTTACTATAGGCACCATCTCTCCCTACTATATCTGCTATCCCACAGTCACACTCCCTTCCCAGAGACTATTATCCACTGTTAATATAGGCACCATCTCTCCCTACTATACCTGCTATCCCACAGTCACACTCCCTTCCCAGAGACTATTATCCACTGTTACTATAGGCACCATCTCTCCCTACTATATCTGCTATCCCACAGTCACACTCCCTTCCCAGAGACTATTATCCACTGTTAATATAGGCACCATCTCTCCCTACTATACCTGCTATCCCACAGTAACAGTCCCTTCCCAGAGACTATTATCCACTGTTACTATAGGCATCATCTCTCCCAACTATACCTGCTATCCCACAGTCACACTCCCTTCCCAGAGACTATTATCCCACTGTTACTATAGGCACCATCTCTCCCTACTATACCTGCTATCCCACAGTCACACTCCCTTCCCAGAGACTATTATCCCACTGTTACTATAGGCACCATCTCTCCCTACTATACCTGCTATCCCACAGTCACACTCCCTTCCCAGAGACTATTATCCACTGTTACTATAGACACCATCTCTCCCTACTATACCTGCTATCCCACAGTCACACTCCCTTCCCAGAGACTATTATCCCACTGTTACTATAGACACCATCTCTCCCTACTATACCTGCTATCCCACAGTCACACTCCCTTCCCAGAGACTATTATCCACTGTTACTATAGGCACCATCTCTCCCTACTATACCTGCTATCCCACAGTCACACTCCCTTCCCAGAGACTATTATCCCACTGTTACTATAGGCACCATCTCTCCCTACTATAACTGCTATCCCACAGTCACACTCCCTTCCCAGAGACTATTATCCCACTGTTACTATAGGCATCATCTCTCCCTACTATACCTGCTATCCCACAGTCACACTCCCTTCCCAGAGACTATTATCCACTGTTACTATAGGCACCATCTCTCCCTACTATACCTGCTATCCCACAGTCACAGTCCCTTCCCAGAGACTATTATCCCACTGTTACTATAGACACCATCTCTCCCTACTATACCTGCTATCCCACAGTCACACTCCCTTCCCAGAGACTATTATCCCACTGTTACTATAGGCACCATCTCTCCCTACTATACCTACTATCCCACAGTCACACTCCCTTCCCAGAGACTATTATCCACTGTTACTATAGGCACCATCTCTCCCTACTATACCTGCTATCCCACAGTAACAGTCCCTTCCCAGAGACTATTATCCACTGTTAATATAGGCACCATCTCTCCCTACTATACCTGCTATCCCACAGCCACACTCCCTTCCCAGAGACTATTATCCACTGTTACTATAGGCACCATCTCTCCCTACTATATCTGCTATCCCACAGCCACAGTCCCTTCCCAGAGACTATTATCCCACTGTTACTATAGGCACCATCTCTCCCTACTATACCTGCTATCCCACAGTCACACTCCCTTCCCAGAGACTATTATCCCACTGTTACTCTAGGCACCATCTCTCCCTACTATACCTGCTATCCCACAGCCACACTCCCTTCCCAGAGACTATTATCCACTGTTACTATAGGCACCATCTCTCCCTACTATATCTGCTATCCCACAGTCACACTCCCTTCCCAGAGACTATTATCCACTGTTACTATAGGCACCATCTCTCCCTACTATATCTGCTATCCCACAGTCACACTCCCTTCCCAGAGACTATTATCCACTGTTAATATAGCACCATCTCTCCCTACTATACCTGCTATCCCACAGTCACAGTCCCTTCCCAGAGACTATTATCCACTGTTACTATAGGCACCATCTCTCCCTACTATACCTGCTATCCCACAGTCACACTCCCTTCCCAGAGACTATTATCCCACTGTTACTATAGGCACCATCTCTCCCTACTATACCTGCTATCCCACAGCCACACTCCCTTCCCAGAGACTATTATCCACTGTTACTATAGGCACCATCTCTCCCTACTATACCTGCTATCCCACAGTCACACTCCCTTCCCAGAGACTATTATCCCAGATCCACAATTTTGCATGTGTTGGGTAAAAATGTGATGACAGCATTGCTGCTAATGTTCATTAGCACAATGAAATCTGCAGGAACCCCAAACACTAACCTTCTGCCCCGGGCTTGTGGGCCTCTTCTATAAAAAATGCACAATATAAATTAACTTTGATGTTATTAGACACAATTGTCAAGTCTGGTTGAAGTGGGTGCCTGATTAAGTACAAGCAAGTGTCCTGGGCCTGTTGCCGCAAGGCGCTAAGAGAACCCTGGAGCTACAGCACAGCAGCACCTGATTTGGTATAAGAGGCATAAAGAAGGCAGTGGCTGCAAGCACAACTATACCGGAGTGCAAGGAATGCATTTTTCATTACCTTTTGGGAATGTGCAAATAACTGCAGGGAAATCTTGTGGATGCAATTGCGGTATTGGACGTAAATGAGCCCTTGTGTGTCCAGCCAAGCCTTACACAGACAAAAAAAGATGGCAGTGGCACACTCCTTTGAGAAGGAAAATAAATTTTTTTTTTCAAGTTTCAGCATACTGAAATAAGAAACTTTCTAAATATAATCAATTAAAAATAACGTACTGTCAAGTTATCTTCACTATCCCTCTCTCAGCATCTGTTTCTCTTTATTCTCTCTTCATTCAGAAGTTGGGTGTCAGATATTAATTGACAGTTAGATCCAAAATATCTTATAGGGGGGCTAGAAGATGTTTTAGAGCTCACTCTATTAAAATCCCCAGACATCATATCTCTCTACATGCGGGGTTTGTGCAAAAGGCAGTTATTTTGTTAGATTTTGTTTGTACTGGAATCAGTTATTTGAGTGAGCTCTAATTCATCTGCTGGGAAAGGAAGCCTCTCCATAAGATATATTGGATCTAACTGTCAATGAATATCTGACACCTGCTGCATGAAGACCGAATGAAGAGAAACAGATATTGAAAGAGGGATGATGAACATAAACTTGATTATTTAAGAAATGATGCAGAATGTTTAATTGATTGTATTTACAAAGTTTCTTATTTCAGTATGCTGAAGCTTATGTGAATTTTTTATTTTCGCGACAGTTCCCCATTAAAGACAAATCTGTTGCTATTGTTCTTGCACGGCCACCATATAAGCTCATAAAGCCCCATACAAGCAGACTGAGCAGTTCCCCCATATTGTCCCCTCCATACTGTGATTTCTCTTCCATCTCTCGTCTCTTCCAGCTCTGTTCCTCCTGGAAGCCCTATCTGCCTGTAATGTGAAAAAGTCCTCTTGTCCTGTCAGCAGATCCCTCTTTGCCTTTTTCAAGTACCTAACGGAACACAAATTAAATCAAAGAGAGGCTGAGATGAGATATTAGAGGAGGCAGCTCAGAAGATCTGGCAGTTCTGAAGTTAACAGCAGATGAAAGGCTGAGTTCAAAACATGGGCTGATTGACAATGCAAAGAAAAGGCCTGCGTGCATCAAAGGCTTGCGCTCACTAAAACCTCCTCCCTTCCCAACAGACCTGGACTGCAGGACAAGTCAATCAGCAGAGTCTGCACAGAGTTCTTCAACAAGGGCACAGCTCATGATAAGAACCACGGCCTCTGGGACACGTGTGAACCTACTATACTGCTCATGAATACTCAAGCTTCCTTACTACAGCTGCGGATTTGGAAGTAAAACTGCTAACTGGTTGCTAATCTTACTGACCCTAGTGACCAGGCATCAAGAGAACCTGAAGAAACGGCCACTCAAAAATGACAGTGGTTTCAGTTTTTTGCAGCTTCTAACACCCCCCCCCCCAATACTTGCTTAAAGGAGTGGTTCACCTTTTAGGTAACTTTTAGTATGTTATAGAATGGCTAATTCTAAGTACCTTTTAAATTGTCCTTCATTATTTATTTTTTGTAGTTTCATTTTAATTATTTGCCTCTCTTCGGAGGGTCACTAACCCCGTCTAAAAACAAATGTTCTGTAAGGGCAGGGGCACAAGGGCAGATTCAGGGAGATTTAGTTGCTTGTCGACTAATCGCATCTCCCCGAACTGCCTTCCGCCTGCTATAATGGGAAAACGCCTGCGCAAATGCTCAAGAGGCAACTTCAGGCGACTTCGGAAGCTCCGCTAGTGCATTGGCGCAGGCATTTTCTCATTATAGCAGGCGGAAGGCAGTTCGGGGAGATTGTGGCCCGTGTGCCCTTGCCCTTAAGCTACAAATTTATTGTTATTACTACTTTTTATTACTCATCCTACTATTCAGGCCTCTCCTATTCATATTCCAGTCTCTTATTCAAATCAATGCATAGTTGCTAGGGTAATCTGGACCCTGGCAACCAGATTGCTGAAATTGCAAACTGGAGAGCCAAACTAGTCAAAAACTATAAAAAATTAAAACCAATTGCAAATTGACTCTCTAGAATGATCATAATAAAAGTTAACTCAAAGGTGAACAACTCTGCTAATGAATCAGGTTATTTGCGCTGCTTCAGTTCTGCATCCTTCAAGCTCATTTCAGCATGCAGAACTACATAACACATTAACGGGGGAATGTAATAAAAGTCGGTAACGGAAGAACTATTCGCAATGTGAAAAGTTATGCCTTTGTGCCAACAAATTTTGCTTTGCGCAAATTTAATATATTGCGAACCCGGAAACTGTTTAGCGACCACTTCCGTTTGCGAATTTTATAGTTTGCGCCAATGCGCAGTCAATGTAATAAAACTTCTTATTGAAAAAGTCGTTATGTTTGCTCCAAAAGATTACGACACCTTCAAGCACTTCTTAAGAGTGCGCAATTAAAATTTGCAATGGAATAACAGTTTAAGGAACAATTTTACATTGCGAGATGTGGATTTTTCTTCTTATTGGTGCGAATTGTTTTGCTCTTTGCGACTTTTGTTACATTCTCCTGTAAATGGTATAGCTTCTCAATAGTTTACCCGTTAAAATATATAAATCCTATGTGCTGGGCAGAAAAGTTCTTTAATGAAGTTCCATATTTTCCATCTAGTCCAAGAACATTGTATTCGAAGGACTTCTTAACAAAAGGTGGTCATACCCAGCCCAACAACGTACCATATCTGACCATTCAGGCCACAGGCCAAGTTATACCATAAATTGTTCTACTTTTACATGGCCAATTAAAACCCTGAGACAAGTCTTGGGTCAAGATGTGATGGGAAACCATTTTTAATGATTCAGTTCCCAACATTTCATAGTAAATGGGACCTTACTGGAAATGTTCTTCAGAAACCACTGCTTCAACATCACCCAGTGATCACCCATATTAGACTGTAAGATCTTTTCTTTTGCAGGGCCCACTTCTATCAATTATTATTTGTATGTATGTATATATGCAGAATCATAGGACAAAGAGCTTAAGTGCTATGTGGTAAGAGACATATTGGGAAGGACGTCCCTGTCCCTGCTTACAGTGTAAGTGGATGGGAGGCTAACATACAGGTACAAATTTGGAGATGAAAAAGTGCGGTAAGTAAGGTAAGGCATAGTCAGTAATGACAGGACTAGGCAATTTGCAATCTGTATGTTCATTACATTCACCCATATATTGTACACTGCTGTGAAATATGTTGGTGCTTTATAAACACAAATAATATCCATGGTTGTTATAAACAATAGATATCGTCATGTTTCTCTTTGCAAATGGGCCACCAGAATCATTCTTCACACATTCACACCCAGGGTGGTGGGTCCTTTGGGTCAGGTTCTCTAGTGAGCCCCTGGTACCCCAGTCTGACACTGTTGCCTATACACAGTAAAACACAATCACGACCCCTTACCCCATCTAGTTTTAATTTAAACACTATTCTACAGTTGCTGTTCCTTTCCCTGACACCAATGTGTTCTTACTATACACATATGCAACAGATACAGAACCTTTCCTTGATACCATACTACTATACAGACTGTCCCAGAATACTAATAACTCTGTGTGTCTCATGAGTCTCTTCATTCAGCCTCCTGTACAGGAGCCTCAAAGAATGAAACCAAGGGGGCAGTTACCATAGCTTGGCTTTACTAACCTGCGAAAATTCGCCAGGCGAATTTTCACTAGCTTTTCTTTGGCAATCAAAGCGAAGATGCGCTAGCGTTCAATTATGCCTAGCGAAACTTCGTTAGAGGTCTTCGCTCAGGCTAATTTGCATACTGTGGGAAATTATAAAGTTGAATGGACGTATATGTTGCAGCAAATACATTACACTACACAAGTCCAGGGAACCTTAATAAATAAAATAGAGTTGTTATATTGCCCTACACATGAGCCCAGTGTATAGTTTATGTGCCATATGTTAGGAAATGTAGGGGGGAACCCGATTACACCAAAAAAGGACTTTTGCAGCCTATCACTCTGAAAAAGGAAAAGACGCCAGCGTTTTTTGGACTTAGAAACTTTTTCCACTAAAAATATGATGTAAGTAACAGAAGACTGAGGAAGATCTATGCACTCCAGTGCACTTTGCCTGGTCTGGCGAAAGAGGTAACGTTCAGTAAAATCCGCATCTTAGTGAATTTGCGGAGTGACTTCCATTCGCCAGAGTGAAAATTCGGCTGGCGATAGAGTGCGCATGAGCGATAGCGTCTGTCTCTTTCCCTAGCGAAGTTACGCCTGCGCCCGTTAGTAAATCGGCAAAGTGCCTGAAAGCGGTAACGCTGGCGACTTCTTGCCAGCATTAGTCACTTTGCCCTTTAGTAAATCTGCCCCCATAGTGAGACAAGGATCATACAGGCAATACAGCATTAGTGTGAGGCAGAAAGAGTGCTAGTGTGGACCCGAGAGAGTAAGTGTGGGGCCAAGAGAGAGAGTGTGCTAGTGTGAGGTCAAAAGAGTGTGCTAGTGTGGGGCTAAGAGAGAGATTACTAGTGTGATGCCAAGAGAGTGTGTTTTGGATTTTTTTGCAAGCAGTTAGGCAGGTTAAAAGAGAGTTAAAAGGTTGAACTTGATGGACGCAGGCCTGGACTGGCAATCTGTGGTTTCTGGCAATCTGTGGTTTCTGGCAAATGCCAGAGGGGCTGCTATGAGGTGCCATGGAAAGTCAGTATTTAGTGGGCTGGTGGGGGCTGATTGGGCCTCTGTGTACCTAAGATACCAGGGCCTATTTTAATTCTCAGTCCAGACCTGGAAGGAAGTGTCTTTTTTCAACCTTACTATTTTACAAAACATAAGCAGCCTACACTGAGTATTTCATACTATTATGTTATTGTTGCAGCTACTTCTGTTATGTAATTTTGGTCCAGGAATCCTTGGGAAAGGATCTATATGAGTTCTCGTGGTCTGGGCCCTCTGTAGTGTGTTTATGCTTCCTCCATTGTTAGTATTTGTTTTGTTTATGTTTTGCATCCTCCACCAGTGTATTGTACAGCTCTACAGCCAGCGCCGGATTTGTTTGCCGGCCGCCCCTAGGCCGTGAGGTCCGACCAGGCGGCCGCGTGGTCCTAACGCCTGCCCACACTTCCCCTTCCCAGCACGCCGGTGAAAAAGCGCCGGCGCAGCTGGTGTAATTGAATGGGGACGCACACGTCCCCATAATGCGGCTGGGCGGCATGTCACCCCTATTTTTTGCCGCCCTAGGCCCGGGCCTATGTGGCCTCGCCACAAATCCGGGCCTGTCTACAGCATGCATTGACGATTTATATAATATTTTACTTAATCATCTGATTTTTCCAATCCTGAGAAACCAAAATCATACAGTGACACCTAGTGGCCAAAAAGAAATTGGTCTGTTTAATGCAATGCAATTTACTGTAATGTGAAAACAAATGTATAGGTTTTTTTTGGGGGGCGGGGGGCAGGTTTGAAAATAGAATCTGCCAATGTGCTATGTTGGCCAGTGAATATTGCATTTGCAGATAAGCTGTTCCAACTGTTTGTCTATTCACCTTAATATATATAAAGGTGTCAATACTGTATGTTTGGTCCATCACAGAAGATCTACTTTTATGACACTTTTTCAGACTCTCATGGGACCAGGGTGAATATAATTGGCAGAGAAATATAACACTTCAAAGAAAATTAGATGGATATTCAGTTTGTGGAAATATTGCAAGAAATAGTATTTAAAATTGGCAATGCAAGAGGTGCAAAGGCAAATAAATTGTTACAGGATTCCCTTACATCTAAATTTACGCCAAGCCTTCAGTCTGCATAGGCTGTGCCTCACCTAAATATCTACATGGTTCTATATCTGCTCATATATTGCCATAAATAGTCCCGGAACAGTTTTATCTCCTTATGACCACTAGGGGCAGCATTTCATAGCTATAGAATTGTAGTAAATACATTTCTTAAGCATGAAAATCTATGGCAGTGGTTCCCAAAGTGTAAGACAGTCACAACTAGGGGGTCTTGGAGTTGAGGCTTGGGGTCCCACCATGAAGGCTGAAGACTAAGATCTTGGAAGAATGCCTAATGTTTTCCTACATAGCCCTGGAAGGCTAGATGTTAAGGTCAGATTTGGGGTGAACATGTATTTGTTGTTCCAATTATGGCAATGTTTTTATACATCTGTTACATTATTAATAGCTTGGGCGTCCTGACAAAATGTTGGAGATCAATGGGGAAGTCTGAACCGAAAAAGAAAACGTCAGATCTGCAAATTATTGATAGGGTCAATATCTGCCCTCAATATCTGCTGAAATCACAAAGTGTAGATCATCATTGACACCCTGCAAGAGATTTTGGAGCCATCTCCATCATGCTGTTATTCCACTGCGTTCAGATCTGTATCTAGGGGGTTCATCCAGGCCTGGACTGGAATTTAAAATAGGCCCTGGCATTTCAATTACACAGAGGCCCAAACAGCCCCCCACATGCCCTATAAATAGTCTATGGCATCTTACAGCACCCCTTTGTTTGCTAGTCCAGGCCTCGGTCCATTAATGTTTAGTTCCACCAGTGTTTATAAAGAACAGCCCATATTCTATTGCTGAAATAGTTACTCCTACAAAGTACAGTGTACAACAGGGATCCACAACTTTTAGAACCCATGAGCAACATTCAGCAGTAAAAGGAGTTGGGGAGCAACACTAGCATGAAAAATCTTCCTGGGGTGCCAAATAAGGGCTGTGATTGGCTATTTACTAGCCCCTATGTGGATTGGCAGCCTACATTGAGGCCCTGTTTGGCAGTGCACCTGGTTTTTATGGAGCCAAAACTTGTCTCCAATCCTGGAATTCAAAAATAAACACCTGCTTTAAGGCCACTGGGAGCAACATCCAAGGGGTTGGAGAGCAACATGTTACTCACAAGCTACTGGTTGGGGATCACTGGTGTACAGTAATGAAGGAGGCAATTTGCATTTGGACCCAGCAAATAAAGTGAGCAGGAAAGTCGTTATTATCTGTCTGGAAGAGACAGTACATAATATAGTGGTTAGAATGAACAATTAAACCTATAAATGACATTAGCTATAGCATATGCATTGATGCTTGTGCAATTAAATATATTCAACCTGTGCCTCATTGTGGTGCTGTGTGTAGGGGGAGATCCCTTGGCCAAACACAGACTTGCTCTTGACTATCCCCATAAATACAGAGTTATGACATTAAGCAGAAGGCACTTAAGTTAAAGCCCTGGGCCATCCCTATGCTAAAATTTGACAGCTTCTCTCTCTTGTAGAAGAAGTAAATAATGAAAAAATGACATGGCTTGCTTTTTCCTCTTCCATTAGTCTTCAGGGTTGACACCGTAGAAAACCCCAAATTGCCGTTCTCGCTGTGCACAGTTTTACCACAGTATCCTGGCAAAGCATCTGGTATCACACTGATAATGATGTACAGCCCAATGCTGGAGGCCTGAGGCCAGGCCCTCCGGAAATGTGCGGTTGGCAGCGGTCGAAAACCCTTGTCACGTACAATCTGTTTAAGTGACAACATCAAACAGGAAACTTCAGGAGGCCTGGAGAAGTTCTGACCACTTTCTTCAGTCACTAAATAAGAAAATAATGAAGTATAGGAGGCATTTTACCCGTTTACTGAACCTTTAAAGAGCCACAGGTGGTGGAATTTGGGTCCTTATTGATAGGTTTTTATTTAGCATATACAAAGATTGGTCTGTTATTAAGTCACATTGCTCCAAATACAAGTCTTCTTCAACTAAGGATAGTGAATGTATTGGCTTAAAGATGAGTAAGCCAGCATTTCATCTTATATATATGCTCTTACAGCATGTGCCATTGTGTTACCAGACTCGGTATACCCTATAAACCTGCACTCTCCCCTTTACTTATGTAATTAGTTCTTGTTCTAAATGTGTTCCATCACTGCAGTCATTTGCCCAGAGTTACATTATTATTCAGGATCAGGATGTTGGTTTATAGTTTGTGCAAGTTTCTGTAAGTGAGAGGATGAGTGCAGTACCAAATGGTATTAGTGGGCTAACTTCCCTTTAATTTCATACAAGAATGGCTTCAAGGTACGGCATTAAAGGCATCGCCTAGGGGTAAAACAGAATGATGTAGATAACACGTTATATTTTGCAAAAATTATTTATTTTCGGGATATATTTTAGGATGTCAGATGGCTGGCTGTCAAGCCAAGGGCCGGGTAAGGGGATAGAGACATGGATGAGTCAGTAATAGTTCTGAATGGCAGTTCTGATGGGGCATGGCAAGAACAGAGGGTGCACATATGGGTAGTGGGGCACATGGCCTGTTAACATGTCTAATAGTTCCCAGTGGGGCCTGGAGCAGTAATTGCACATAAAATATAACCACTGATGTCTATATGTGTGACTACTAAAGGCCCCCCATATAGGGGCAGATATAAGCTGATCAAGTTGGCAGCTTATTGCCCATTGTATGGGGCCCTCCAACTTGCTTCCCCATTCAATATCTGGCCAAAACTCAACCAGATGTCAATCGACCAGGCTCAAAAATCCCATCGGATCGAAGACCGAGTCGGTGGTCTTCCATCCGATCGCCCATTTTCGCCATGTTGTGATCCAGCGTGGGCCCCCTACGATCAGATCAGCCTGATAGGTCTCCAAATGAGTGGATCTCCTTATGTATGGCCAGCTTATTTATGTATATACCACTAATCTTGTCCTCTTTTTTGGAAGGGTAAGTTTGTGCTTAATCATTCTGTAAGTACGGCCTTATCCTCTATCTGGGCAGTGAGCATCTGTAATAAATCATTCTGTGTATATCTATATTTATGTTTGGGCAGGGTAAATCTGCGGTTGCTCAGTCTGTATGTATCAGTCACCCTCTTGTCTGAATAAGGTTCATTTGAATTTAATCTTTCTTTATGTTGCACTCACTTTACCATCCTCCTCAGCAGAGTAAGCTCATCCAATCGACTATAGGCTAATAACTTGAAGGCCTGTGATTTGCAGCAGACTGATTAAAGTATCTGTTTGTTTCCTATCGTTTCCCACACTGAGACAAGCCCCGTGTTTGTAAATGAGCTCAAGCGAACGATGACCATTGTGTGCTACTGAATTCAGATTATCCCTATGGAGGGCCATCAATACCTGCTGATGATAAGGGAAGTTCCCTGGGCAACTGTATTCCCAGCCACCTGCACTTTAACTTCATACTAGGGCTTTAGGGCTACCTTAAAGCAGTGGTAGTTCCAGGGAAAACACTTTAATATGGAGAAGGGGGGCTCAGCAGACCTACCTGTAATGTGTGGCAGTAAAGGAATCCAGAAAGCTCCAAATTACAGGATGGCCATCTCCCATAGACTCCATTTTAATCAAATAATTAAATTTTTTCTACATTATTTTTTCTCTAGTAATAAAACAGTAAATACTTAATTATATAATTTATCCTTATTGGAGTTAAAACAATCCTATTGGGTTTATTTGATATCTAAATTATTTTCAAGTAGACTTAGACAGTTTTATATTCTAAAATCCGAAGTTATCTCATTATTTAAATTTAAAAAAACTCCCATACCCGATTTATTTATAATCATTATTAAAAAAGCTCGATGTAATCGGTTCAGGTAAAAACTCGATAAAATCGAGTGAAAACCTGAATTGTACAATATTGAGAAAAAATGTTAAATTTGAATTTTTACCTCTTTTTGGTCACTAGAGGTCTCTGTCATGCTATAGTGTGCATTTACATCATGTTTATAGTGTTCTGTGGCCAAGCTTTTCTGTGTAGGATAATTCTAGCGCAGACCACAGAAACTTCAAAATAGGATAGAGACCTCTGCCATTGACTTATACACAACCTCGGCAGGTCTGAGATGTCGGATTTTTGGATTCAGGGCTTTTGGCTGCATCTGGCTTTAATAAATCTTGAAAAAATCGAGTTTTTAAAAAAAAAAAAAAAAACAGACAAATTCTAATTTTGCCCCAAAAAGCCCACCTTAGTTTAGTAAATAACCTCCTTATTGTATGGAGATCCAAATTACTAAAAGACCCCTTATCTGAAAAACGCCAGGTCCAGAGCATTCTGGATAACTGGTCCTATACCTGTTCTGCCTTCAACCTATTTAATATACTCACACACCCCTGATAATAATGCTGGAGAGGAATAACTTGACTAAACAGAACATCCAAAGCTCCTTTCAGTCTTGATTTCAATGTTTTGGTTTCTGATATGTTTGCAAATGTAAAGTAATAGCAGGGTAAAGTCAAAAGAATTCCGTGCATTTTCTAGGACTGAGCTGTGCTCAAAGGGAATAAGGCAGGGGCCTTTAGTTCTAGTAAGGCTTCCAGTTTATCAAACTGTGCCTAAGCCCCTATAAGGATGGACTGCACTGCGACCCTAAAATAAATAGCACCCCCATTTTAATGTCTGCCACATTCTATAACTCTTACAGCTAAACACATATCTCCTTAACTTGTGCTCAGAGCCAGAGAACCAGCAAGCAGAACCTCCCAGCTCCCCTGCACTTGGGACACCACGAGAAATAAATGTCCATTTGTAAAGCTAATTAAAATGAGGGGGTTGCTATTTGTGGGGTGATGCTTTATTCAACATTTATTGCAGTTTAAATGGCTGATGATGGGCCCCCTTGCTTGGTAAGTCCTAGACAAACATCCTAAATGATTAAAGACAGTGGACCTGACTGTAACACCGAGGCTATTTGAGCTTTAAATTCTAAAAACAAAATTGTTTGTCAATAATCTGCATGCTTAGGCAAAAGGCTGTCACATATTACTGGGGGCAATGTTTATTGCAATGCTGGGGCCACTGTGTTGTGAAAACAGCTCCCCTAGTGGTTAGAAATCACTTACAGACCTACACAGGAGGTAAAAAGTCTCTAGCCAAGGAAAATAATAGGACTGCTCCCTCTTATCTCCCTCTTATCTGTAAAATTAAAGAGCTGCATGTAATTATTTCTCTTTGCATACAATAAGCCATATCTTATACATATAGCTATATATATATATATATATATATATATATATATATATATATATATACACTTCCAAATGAGCATCCACACTCCAAGGCTAATAGCTTCAGCAAAGGGAGGGGTGCACTGTAATTTTATATACACCAATTATTTTCAGACCAGCACTCCCTGTTATATAAATTAAATTATTTATTATTGCATGGTATCTATGCCCGACGTTTCGGTCCGATCGGGCATAGATACCATGCAATAATAAATAATTAATTTTTATAACAGGGAGTGCAGGTCTGGAAATAATTGGTGTATATATATATATATATATATATATATATATATATATATATATATATATATATATATATATATATATATATATTTATAACCGTATATTAGTATCTCATAATTATAAAACGCCAACATATTGCACAGCACTGATGATCTAGAAATGGTGTTTATAATCGGTATTTATAAATAGGAAGTATTTCATCATGGTTTGTACTGGAACAGACGGCATCTCTTGAATCCTGGCAAAGGCCGAGCAGAAGAATTCTTAGGGTTACTTGACAAAATATTCCTGACCACAAAAATACATCAGTTGTACCCCTTAAGATGGATCTGATATAAGCGATGTCCTGCAGTTTCACACCTGTATGGCTTTGGGGAATACAGGTATCTTCATTATTACAGTAGAAGGAATTGCTAATTGCAACCAGTTTCTGACTTCCTGACATTAGGCTGGTTGGCTCAGCACGAGGAAGCTGACATCTGGGGACATCTAGAACTGGGCACAATCTGGCTGTATGACTGTCATTTTGCATTTAGTAGGATTTAAAGGGACCTCGTTTCTAAAAAAAGAAAACAACAACCAATGTTTGGAAAGTCCCGTCTAGCTGCATATTAAGAAAGATAGTGTATTTTCCTAGGGTTCAATGGTAACTGCTCATAAAATAACAAGCATTCTACCTTTTTATTTCCATGACAATGTGGCCACTGCGGTTGTTGCAGTCACCAGATGAAATTCAAGTTTATATGGCAGGTCAGTATAACCAATGTCTATACATTTTATAGAACATTTCTATGAAAATCTTGAAAATACTAGATTTTTTTTGTTTGCCTTTCAGAAGACACTGGAGGGGGAATTGCCCTGCACCCTGCCATTTTGCTGTGTAGGAGAATAGGTTGGGTTTGCAGTTTACAGGCCTAAGTAGGATCCATCAATCTGGTAGCATCAAATGTCATCTGCACACTTCTTTTCTTCCTGACAGTTAGCACATTACTTATTTTGTGTGTATGTTCTGGGCAGGATCAGTTTTATCACAGTTCCGTTAATGTCAGGCCACACTTTCCGGTGGCTTCCCCCTGTGTCACTTGAGCTTGGCAGGGACCTCCAAGTCATTTCTCTCCTCATCAGCAGCAAAAAGTCACCCATCGCCCTCCCCGCACATGACATGGGTCTCTTACCACATCAGGATACAGGATCAGCATGAATTCCGGTTTAAATGCGAATGTTTGGGCACTTTGGTAAACCGCAAATTTAGAAGACATACATCACTACTACATAAGGGAGTCAGAGGGCTGAAGCACGGGACCTGGCATTTAACGGACCCATTCGCTTGATAACCCTTTAAGTGCCTGAAGCACATCTACAATTACGCATGTCAATATTATCATTGATTTACACCACGCCAACGTTTTCGGTGGTTATGTATCTATCAGTTCATATATATATATATTGTGTGTGTGGTCCCTATAAATCTTTATAGAGCTACTTTAAGCAGTAAAACTCATACATAATTAAATGCAAATAAAAGGGGTAAGGTCAAAATGAACGGGTATGGTATATAGTAGCCGTGCCACTGCAGTTCTAGAAATGTTGTGAGTGGATAAAAAACACGACATCACTGACCAATCAGTCAAAAAGTCTGAGCTATTGTTCCCTCTGTACAAACCCCCACCAATAATAAATCTCTCCTATGATTCCAAAATTGCACACATTTAAGAATAATTCCCATGCACACTTTGGAGCTGAACATTTACTGGGTCACAGCAGGCCCGGACTGGCAATCTGTGGGTTCTGGCAAATGCCAGAGGGGCTGCTGTAAGGTCCCATAGAAAGTCAGTATTTAGTGGGCTGGTGGGGGCTGTTTGGGCCTCTATGTGGGCTGATTGGGCCTCTGTGTATCTGAAATGCCAGGGCCTATTTTAATTCTCAGTCCAGACCTGGGTCACAGTGTATCCCCTCCCCCACCATACATGCCACAGTTTAGAAATTCCTGTTACCAAACCGCCCCAGGACAGTTAAAAAATAGGTCCTGACCCCAGAAAATCAGATATTCTTGGCAATAACATGTTCTCATCATCTTCTGCAGCAATTCAACTGCATTTTCTTCTGCTTGTTGTTCCCAAGATGACCAGCAGGGATCACCAGCATTCCACAGCACAGGGAAATCTTCCCCAAATATATTCTCTGATAACCAAATACAGACCAACCAAATAACAGGTTTGCATGGGAACAAGCCAAGAATGATATATTTTCATATTTTGAGCAGGAATCCTGCACATTTGCTAAACTGCAGACTAAACGGGAAACAGCAACATACCAAAAAAAAATGACAAAATATATCTGTTTTGCTTTTGGTCCTCGTTGCTGTTGGGGAGGTGGTGGGAACGTGTCATGGAGGATATCATTAAAGGGGAATTCCACCCTAAAATGTAATACTAACCAAACTACCTCTCACATCCAGAGTGAGCTACATGTAGAATACATTCTACCACTATATAGTTTTCATTGATGGGGACTTTCCACCCCAAATATACTCAGGTGTCTCTTTTAAACTTGGTTTTCTTCTTCCTCTTCACTGAGGCCTCCCTTGAGGCCGGCTCTTGGCACCACCCACGCCTCTTCATGAGTGGAGTCCAAGTGGCCTATGCAGGTCCGGACTGAGAATTAAAATAGGCCCTGGCATTTCAGGTACATAGAGGCCCACTCAGCCCACACAGAGGCCCAAACAGCCCCCACCAGCCCACTAAATACTGACTGTCTATGGCATCTTATAGCAACCCCTCTGGCATTTGCCCGAACCCACAGATTGCCAGTCCTGGCCTGGGTCCATGAGGTATAGTGTCCTACCTTTTTCTACCTTTAGGGCTAAATAACCCAAAATCCCAACCACCCTCAGGTCATGTATATACCTGGAGGGTTAACACAGTGCAGCATGTGACTTTAGCCTATATTATATGCCAATATGAGTCTGTTGATGTAGTGCAGGAGTTGGGTGCAGAGACAAAAATCCCATATTGACTTCCACCAATCCAGGTACTACAAGCTTCTGCTGTTTTTACTAAAATACTCCTGGTCTGAGGGTTTATCCCTGCAATACTGAAAATGTAGATGCTGCAAAATATATCTTAACTGAACATGGAACAAAAAAAAGAAAGTGAAGATTTATGTTAACCCAGTAATAGAGGCCTGGTTGCCAGGCAGGTCCTATGCACCAAGAAATTCAATAGGATGGAATTACTCCATCATAGACATGGGCCTGCTCTTCTCATCATCTGTTTATGTGTGTGTTTATGCTCATGAGTGTGAGGTTACAGGAATTGTGCTCAGGAGTGAAATTTCCTTTGGTCTTTGCCTTCAGTTTCTCACCCCACACCTTCTTCCTTGCTCCTTCTATCACTCCATGCTGCTTTTAGGAGACTTTTCATGTCCTACGTAGGCACCAGCTCATTCCAGAAGCAGCAGAAAGCATTAGAGAACAGTAGGAGCACTGTAGGGCATTAATAACAGCAGCTGAAAATGGCTTGCCTTCTAATGTAATCCATCAATGGAGCATTATCCCTGTTAATGTGCATTAGCTTGGCACTAAGCACCTCAGGGGGTCCTCATGGCTCCCTTGATGCTGTAATGTATACAGAGGGGCAGCCTCAGCACTTCTTTTAGTGGCCTTGCTTTCCTGCGCTGCTGTTTGCTTAGGCCATCGGCCAGCCTGCAATGGTTAACGCTGACAGGGTGGCATGAAAGCTGGGCTTCTATCCCTGCCTAGATACTTTGTGGTATTTCCAGCACAAAAAGGTAAGTGTAAAGGAGAGGGTACTTTTCAGAGCAGATACTAATCTTATTTACTCAATAGAGCACTGGCAAGGAGCGGTTAGACTGTGTGTGCATCTGAGGAACACACAAGACTGCAAGTTCTTTTTCTTGTTTCTCCGATACTACCAGCCAAAAAATGACACTGTTTTATATGGTTAAAGGGGATGTATCATGTGTCAACTGTGTGTCTTAATTTCTCTTTTATACTACATCTCTCTATCTATAATTACATATATTTAATAGAGACATATTCTCAGTTAACTGTGAACTTATTATATGCATGTTTATTAAATATATGTGGCTTTGTGATACCTGTGTCGGATGTATCGGCTCTGTGTGTTTCCTTTCCGTACAGAAGTCCTATCAAGGGTCATGTCATGACACTCTTAGAACTGCGCTCTCAAGCTGGTAGGGCAAAAACCATGCACTCTCCCTGGTCCCTGCATGTCTGTAACCTGATCTGAAACTTGCAAAACTCATTAGGGCTCATTTATAAATACTGGCACCCAGGCAGTATCTCACAGCAACCAATCAGTGATTAGCTTTTCTCAGCCAGCTGCAGGTAGAATTATGAAAGCATGAATCTAATTGGCTGTTATGGGCTACTGCCCAGATGCAAATTTGCCCAATGTTTATAAATAACCCCCACTGTTTCTAAGTACTAAATGGAGAGTGCTATGAATCAGAGACCACTCTCTAGGGGTCATTTATGACTGCAAGCTCAGTTACAGGCCACAAATTTTCCAACAGTCAGTTGTGCAAAAAACCCTATTCAATAAAGGTGCATTTATATGTGCTCCTTGTTCTTCCATTAGTTCCATTTGGGGCAGTTGCCTTCCTCCTGGTTCCTGTTCTGCACTGAGTCTATTAAAGCAGAGAACCCTGCAGCTATCACAACCTCCAAGCTATATGGTAGCTCCAGGTTCCCCACCTGCCTCAGTGCAGCACAGTGATGCCAAAAGAATCAGGTGCACAGCCGAAAGCTGGAACTGACACTGACCAGACCAGTATCTGATTAGCATTGAAGTGCAAGTGCAATTGTGTTCATTTTGATGCATTGCCCACAACTGCATCCAACACAACTCCCCCTGGTGACCACAGCTGGGGCAAATGTTGCATTGTGGGTAAAAGATGATGAGGTATATTTATCCAAGAGTAAAGTAAGAGATCACTACAGTCCTCTAGAATGAAATTTCACCACTCTCCATTCATTTCTATGGGATTTTTAAAAGAGTATTTATCAATGGTGAAAGTTCATCCTTTGATAAATACGCCTTTCAAAATCCCATAGAAATGAATGGAGAGTGGTGGAATTTCACTATAGAAGACTGTGGAGATCTCTAACATCGCTCTTTGATAAATATACCCCAATGTGATTGTAACAGAAAGTACACTTTGCACACTGTGGGGCAGATTCACTAACGGCGAATTCGCACCCCTCCGCCAGGCACAAATGCGCTACGAATACGCTAATTCACTAAAATGCAAAGTTTCGTCCTTGGCGTCGAACGATGACGACTTTTTGCTAGCGTTACTTCAGCTGTGCGAGAATTTCATAGCGAAGATGCGCTAGCGTTCATTTGTGCCTACCGAAAATTCGCTCGTGATCTTGCGATTAGGTCAATTTGTATATGGCGGAAAATTTAAAGTTGCATTTATTATAAATGTTGGTGCAAATGCTTGAAGTTACCACTTTTTATTACAAATGTCCAGGGAACCTTAATAAAGACAAGAGAATTAATATAATGCCCTACACATGAGCCCACTGTAAAATGAATGTTCCACATGTTATAAAATGTCTGGAGAAAACCGTTTACCCCAAAAAAGTACAAGTTAGGACTTCTGCAGCCAATCCCGCTTAAAAAAAAGGAAAAGTCAGCATTTTTTAAACTTCAATCTATTTTCGGCAGACAGGATATGATGTAAGTGACAGAAGATTGAGGAAGATTTAGCTGCTTTTTAGCACTTCGCCTGGTTTGAAGGGGCGAAGTCAACTCTGGCGAAAGAGGTAACGTTCAGTAAAATCTGCACTTTAGTGAATTTGCGGAGTAACGATCGTTCTCCAGAGCGAAAAGTCGCCTGGCGATAGAGTGCTAATGAACGCTAGCGACGGTCCTGTTTGCTATTGATTTGGTGCCTGCGCATGTTAGTGAATTGGCTATGTCCCTGCGGGTGGCAACGTTGGCGAAAAGTCGCTAGTGTTTGCCACTTTTATCTTTAGTAAATCTGCCCCTGTGTCTGCAGTAAGTTAATGACCCCTAATATTATTATCTTCACCCTGACCATCAAGAGAGGACTACCTTGCTTTCAAACCTGCCCTGCTGATTTTTGGCCAGACAGCTCATTGGGAGAGCCCTATACACAATCCAATAAGCTGTTGACTTGGTCTGGAGGGGGCCAAGCTGGCAGCTTTTATTGGTCCATGGTTGGCTAATTTTACACAGTACCTTTTTTTCCTTCAGTCCCATCAGAAACAATCCAATGACACTTATGCAGCCAGGCAGAAAAGCTAACCACTGACTCATACAGCATTAGTTGCGGTTGGTCCCAGCTACTACCACATTTCAAGAACGGCCAAGATGCGATGTATGAGGCCAAGGCTGAAATGGAAAGCGCAGCCCATAGTAATGGTGTTACAGGGCGGTGATGGTGTTTGTTAGTTTAATCTAAAAGGCCACTAAATATGACTAGTCTAACCACCAGTTTATGGCCCCGTGCTGCTCTGTACACTACATACAGACAGGAATGGAAACCCAATAGGCCATTAGTGTGACTGAAAGGACTTTGTTCCTATTAAAGCACATCTGGCAAAGCACAGCTGTAAATCTCCCCTCTGCTCCTTGAATTCACTAGGAAAGCTTTAGGGAAGTGCAGTGTCTGGCAGCTCCTTCAGAAGCAGCTATAGGATTTACTGCATTAACCTGAACAGATAGTGACGTGCTCCATGCATTTCGACACTAAAGTATATCCCTGTTTTTTGTTCAATGGCATCTATAGTATATCTTTAGTATAGGTACATAGGTTTTACATTCACCTATAATAGGCATTATATACAGTATTGTTAGTAGCTCATTGTATAGACAGAATATGGAAATGTAGAAGGGTGTCCCTGAATTGGCTGGACATATTTCTGACTTTTGTGTGAATTAATAAACAACTTTCTTGCACTAAACAAGAAATTGAAATCAGTTTCACTTGCTAAGTTTGTGTCTCACTTCCTGGTTCTGCCAAGTCACTATTTGCAGAGGTGCAGCTAGTAAGAAAAAATACCAGTCTACATATAAGGCTACTGTTCCCTATCGCCTGGATATGTGGAAAGGTCACCAAGGCCCCGGGCCTAGGGCAGCAGGATTTTAGGGGGCTGCATTCTGTCCAACCACACCCACATTGCACACCTCCCAACATTTTGTGAATAAAAAGTGGGACAAAAAAGTTGCAGCGCGTGGCAAATTTTTTTGAGCACGCCAATTTTTGTGGCCACACCCCGTAATTACTCATGTTCATTTTACAAAATTTGGCAGGTTATAAAAGTTTGAACATATTTCTATGTTTTTTTCAGTTATTATCAGTTTTGCTAATGAAGGTAAATTGACCTTTAAGCTGTGAGTCTAACTTTTCCCAAGGGACCTGTTACAATCAGGGGCGTAACTACAGCGGAAGCAGACCCTGCAGCTGCAGAAGGGCCCAGGAAGTATAGGGGGCCCGTGAGGCCCTAATTAATGAGCAATTTCAACATATATTGGTGAAACAGGTAGACCTCTGGATATGTTGGGGGACCTAAAATTAATTTGCTGTGGGGCCCAGTAACATCTATTTACACCACTGGTTACAATTACTTATTTGCTTATCTAGATACATTTGAATTGTTACAAATGTATGTTATCTTTTGTTGTGGCTGTTCTGGGCTCTCTGCCAAAAGCCAATTAAGTTAGAAACTTTGTTTCTTTTTCTGGCTGTTCAGTGCAGAGAAAAATTTCCACTTTCAGAAAACTTCCAGACTTTACAGTACAAATGAGGGGACTGCAGGGTGAGCTGTCAAAAGAGGGACTGTTCCTTCTAAAAACGGGACAGTTGGGAGGTATGACATTGGTTCAGAAACACTGGGGATGTGCAGGAGATGAAATAGTTTTTTACATTTCTTGTGCGTCAATCCCCATTGCTCCGGTTCCGATGATGGAAATTTTCGCGAATAAAAAGGAGAGGACAGGGCGACGAACGTAAGCCCATCTAGGGGTACCCGCTATATAAAACCGGCCCTGCTTATCGCAAAGCTTTACAAAAGGCTGGAGCATAGGAACAGGGGGTGATTATAAAGAGCTCATTAGCACCATTAGAACAATTTATCCCTTTTACAGGGAGAGTGTTATAATAAAATGTATTGGCCTTTCAATTTTACTCATTTTACTCATTTTAATTTAACAAATAGGAAGAATGCATGAGCAATAGTCTCATTTATTATACATATTGGTGTTTGCTGCCTGATTAAATTAACTTTTCACTTCTAACCGAGTTTCCCGTCTGTCCAAAATGGACAGAAGTATCTCATCAAGTAAAATGTGATATAAAGATGAAAAGGCATTAAATGCTCAGCATGCAAAAGTAAAGTACTAGCTGTTTCCTAGGGCATGCAAAGGGAGAATGATCAAGGTGCGTCAAGACTGCTGATAGTAGCCCATCCCGGGTGAAGAGAGACTGCAAAAAGAAAAGAGGTATTCTGCCCCCAAACCTTAAACACCACATCTGTCATCAGAGCAGCTTCTTCATATTCTGTGGCCTGGGTTTATTAGATCAAGGGACAGTCTAATCCGCACAGGCATGCTCTTCATATGGGAAGAAGAAAATAACAACACAGCCTTCTAATCGCTAATCCTCATAGTATCAGAGAGGGGCTTCTTTGATACAGTCACTGTCTGCACTGGCCTAATGCTTATGGTCATGACAAGCTCCCTACATTCACTGTCAGTCTAAGCCTATACACCTGTCCTGCCAGTCTGCTGTGGATGGGAAGGAGATTAACCCTCTAGTACAGAAACAGGCTGGTTTCACTAGTGAGAGAGCCAGGCACATGTGTCAGTGTTATTATAATTGGGCAAAATAAATTCTATGTATATGCTATTCTTCCATTGAATGAGAAGGAAAGCTACCAAAGCAGTTTATTGCCAATAGATTAGCCTCAAAAGTGCAATCTATAACACTATATCTATTCTGAAGATTGCTTTACAATACCTGAGTAAACAGCTCTAAAAGTTCTGTTTGTTTAGGATAGCAGCTGCCATATTAGCTTGGTGTGACATCACTTCCTACCTGAGTCTCTCCCTGCTCACTCATAGCTCTGGGCTCAGATTACAGGAGGAAGGAAGAGAGGAGCAAACTGAGCATGCTCAAGCCCTAGCCCTGGAGGTTTAAGCTGAAAACAGGAAGTCTGATACAGAAGCCCATGTGTACACAATAGAAGGAAAGAAATGATGTGTTTCTTTTGAAACTTAGAGCAGCATTACTTTGAGGGTTTACTGATGTATTTACATAGACCTTTTTGATAAAGCTTACTTAGTTTTAGCCTTTCCTTCAACTTTAATCTCACAGTATAGTAGGCTTAGGCAACTAAAGGCAGAGGTTGTTGAACTATGCAGCACAATGGCATGTTTATTATTGTTGCTTCCTTGCAGTGCTGGGGTCCTGGTTTGTTTCCAGTCGGGACACTATCTGCAACAAATTTGTATGTTCTCTCCATGTCTGCTTGGGATTCTTTCCAACCCTCCAAAAGCCTGATAAATAAATGAATACTAAGTAAATAAATTGTCCTAAGTGTTCATGGGACCTTAGATTGTAAGCTCCACTGGGGCAGGGACTGAATGATGTATAATCTCTGCAAAGCACAAAAGGCTGAACTTGATGGACATTTGTCTTTATTGAACTATTACATTCTACCTGTAATTAGATTCAAACAGCACTAGGGGGCTCTGCTGATTAAGTTCTAAAATACGTTTTCGACCATTTGTTTGGGCATTGCATATAACTTTATGGGGAACATCACTGAAAATGTAGATTTTTCTCATGTAAAGCTAAGGCCAGTCTCAATGATCTCTATGTAAAAGAGTGTAGTTTAAGGAAAGTCCAGACAAAGCACCCTACTACTCCTATATACAAAGCTGTTTTGATTCTCCAGTGGTTGCAAGTTGGAATTGTTGGGGAAGGCAAATACCAGGGGGCAGATTTACTAACTGGCGCAAATTCGCCAGCGTCCACTTCGCACCCAGCACAACACTTCACCAGGCGAAAATATGAATATAATTAACATTATTATTATTAACATGTATTTATAGAGCACCAACATATTGCGCAGCGCTTTCAAATAGGAGTCACTGACCCCCATCTAAAAACAAATGCTCTGTAAGCCTACACATGTATTGTTATTGCTACTGTTTATTATTCATCTTTCTATTCAGGTCTCTTGTATTCATATTCTGGTCTCTTATTTAGATCAGTGCATGGTTGCTAAGGGAATATTGACCATAGCAACCACATTGCTGAAACTGCATACCCGACAGCTGCTGAATATAAAGCTAACTAACTTAAAAACCACAAATAATAAAACATGAAAATCAATTGCAAATTGTCTCAGAATATCAGTCTCTACATCATACTAAAAATGAACAACTCCTTTAAAAAGCAGAGCCTTAAGACTAGAGCATTGGTAGCAGAATCTATACAGTCCTGACTCTTATTTCAATGGGCTCGTTGGAATCTCCAGGCCTATAAAGGCTCACGTGGCAGTTTATTCTTCCATAAGGGCTTCAGCACGTGTCCTGGCAGTGGATGAGTTAAGTCATGGGCCCAGTACAGGGGATTTACATGAGTTAAGTGATAACACTGATTGTGAGCACCTCTATAATTATTCCCTTTTTTCTCCCACGGGCGCAAATCAAAGTCCTTCCTGGCCTGGCATTTCTGGAGCTCCATGTTCTCAGCAGTGAATGTGCTCTGTCACCAGTGCTGCTTCCCTCTGTTTGAAGTGTCGTGCCCTGATATCTCCCTGTGACATGTTTCTTTCAGTGAGAATTCTTTTCCCCTGGGCTTCTGTCAGTGCTTCCCTACTCCCTCCCTTCTCTGCTCTATTCTGGCCGCCCGAACATCCACGCTCTGCTACGTCCAAGCAGGTGTGAGGACAGGCTGCTCCTTTGTGCTGCCGTTGGTCCCCATCCAGCCCTGTCACTTGTTCCTCTGTCTTGTTTCTAACTCGCTGTGCTGTCACCTGTGCTACAGCCGTGCGCCTGCTCTAATCTTCCCCCATAAAGGCCATTCTTGTCACTCAGGGGGAATCGAGCCTTACCTGAAAGCAAAGGCCCCCGTGACTATGGGCAGACAGTGGGCTGACAAACACTATAGAAGAAAAGGTCTTAACATGTCATATTTTTCATTCCACCTTTTGCATCCAGCTCAGGCTTTCAGGAAACTTTATTCTTTTTTTAAATCACAAAACTTTTGCGCTGAACATGAAAAGGATAGGCAGACATGTCTTAAAGGGTTCCAAGGCCTTGGGCTGTGAATACAAATGGGGCACCTACATAGCTGCAGCCAGGGCCGACCTTAGGCCTATTGGACCAATTGGGCCCAATAGGGCCCCGCACCTCTGGGGGCCCCGCACCACAGGGCAGCACAGATAATATTTCCCTCAGCACATGATGCTGCCTGGCCTGCCCCCAACTTTGAGAGTCCAGCCCATCCCCAAATCCATAGGTCCAGCCCACCCTCAACTCTGATAAGCCAGCCTATCCCCCAACTCCATAGGTCTAGCCTGCCCCCAACTCTCATAGGCCCAGCTTTCCTCCAACCTTGATAGGTCTTGCCTGCCCCCAATCCAACCAAGCCTGCTCCCAAGCTGAATCGGCCCAGCCCCAAACTAATTGGCCCAGTCCACTCTCCTATTTCCTCCCTCTCTCTCTTACCCTGTGTGCCCCTATTATGTGCCCCTATTTCATCCCTCTCACTCTCTTACCTTGTCTGCCCCTTTCCTTTCTATTTTGTGCCTGTATGCCCTTATTTTCCTAAATACTTGGTGTGTCAGTAGCCAGCAACACTTTGTCTAGGGGCCCCGCCGACATGGTCCCAATTGGGCCCCACATTTGATAGGACCAGCCCTGGCTGCAGCTACAGGTATTAATAGTGTGAGACGATTAGTAATTCATCCTGAATGCACATACTGCAGCCATAGCTATAACAGCCTCTAGGTAGGATAGCAAGTACATTACAGAGGGGTGGGATAGCAGGTATAGTAGGGAGAGATGGTGCCTATAGTAACAGTGGGATAATAGTCTCTGGGAAGGGAGTGTGACTGTGGGATAGCAGGTATAGTAGGGAGAGATGATGCCTATAGTAACAGTGGGATAATAGTCTCTGGGAAGGGAGTGTGACTGTGGGATAGCAGGTATAGTAGGGAGAGATGATGCCTATAGTAACAGTGGGATAATAGTCTCTGGGAAGGGAGTGTGACTGTGGGATAGCAGGTATAGTAGGGAGAGATGGTGTCTATAGTAACAGTGGGATAATAGTCTCTGGGAAGGGAGTGTGACTGTGGGATAGCAGGTATAGTAGGGAGAGATGGTGCCTATAGTAACAGTGGATAATAGTCTCTGGGAAGGGAGTGTGACTGTGGGATAGCAG
Organism: Xenopus laevis; assembly: GCF_017654675.1. Lineage (NCBI taxonomy): Eukaryota > Metazoa > Chordata > Amphibia > Anura > Pipidae > Xenopus > Xenopus laevis. Next base: position 135,593,715 of record NC_054377.1, on the reverse strand, counting down.
GTATAGTAGGGAGAGATGGTGCCTATAGTAACAGTGGATAATAGTCTCTGGGAAGGGAGTGTGACTGTGGGATAGCAGGTATAGTAGGGAAAGATGGTGTCTATAGTAACAGTGGGATAATAGTCTCTGGGAAGGGAGTGTGACTGTAGTATAGCAGGTATAGTAGAAGGATAATAGCCTCCGGGAAGCCTCTGGCCTTTTATCTGTTCATATTTAAACATCTAATAATAAATAGAGGCACATCTTGTCAGGAACCATTATACTCACAGTACCCTTCCCTGTCTATAATGAAGCCAGGCTTCCTTTATTACAGCCTATCTTGGGACCACAACTCTGTAAATAGCATTGCACTAGAGTTGCGGTTTTTACTGGTGAGTAGCTGGTCCTGGTGATTCTCTACAAGGGCTTAAGGCACGAATATCACAAATATGAAATGTTGCTATTGAAAATGATATTGTTGCTCAGTATGAACCTTCATGTATATATATAGATATATATAAATTCTACTCAAAATTATGTTAGAATAAAAATGGTGACAATGTGGACTTCCAGATAGCAGGGTATGGGAAATGATATCCATGTACGCTTCTCTGTATAGTGATCATGTCACCTCTAAGTAGTCTCTTTGCTGATGTAAATAAATCCACATTGCGTTCCGTTATTTATTATATTACTGTTTACATTACTTTTCCTTCCATCCCTTTCTTCTTCTGTCGTTTGTATATATGGCCGTTAATAACTGTAACCCTTATACTAGGTGTGTTATAATCCATGCTATAAACATAGAATTATATTATTATATTACAGGTACAGGATCTGTTATCCGGAAACCTGTTATCCGTAAAGCTCTGAATTACGGGAAGACTGTCTCCTGTAGACTCCATTTTATCTAAATAATTAAACAGTTTTATAATGATTTTCTTTTTCTCTGTAATAAAATACTTTGTACTTGATCCTAACAAACATATAGTGATTAATCCTTATTGGAGACCAATAACCAGGCAGGTTTATTTAATATTTTTTAGTCGACTTGAGGTATGGAGATCCAAATTATCGAAAGATCTGTTATACAGAAACCCCCAGAATTCAGGATAACAGGACCTGTATCATTAAGAGCATTCCCCTAATCATTCACATTTACTATAACACCACTGCATCACTTTCTGGCAGAGGGATCTTATTAGGAAGACAGTTTACAACATGAACAAAATGCCAACCTGCCAGGCCCAAACAAAAAGAGTTGAGGCTGAAAGAATAGAAACTCGAAAGCTTTCAGGCTTCCCTTCATTATTCAGGATGTCCGTATTTTCCGGAAAACAGGGGGTTTCTTGACTTGAGGAGGTCTGAGAATGAGTTTACTCCTTGCAACACTCTGGGAAATTATCAAACAGTCCAAAATATCTTAAAAAATAAAGCCAATGCTGGCAGTTGCAATAATTTATTCCACAGAATACAGGCTAATGTTGAAGGTGCCAGGGTGCAATTCCCGAAATCTGCACTAACAGCAAATCCCTCGTCAGTGTGTGTGTCTATAAATTCACCGGTCAAACTGAAATTGCATAGGGAGTAATTATATATAACGATTAGACCATCAGGGTAGATTGGGGTGTCCAAGCACATGGTCAAATTGTACATTAGCCGTGGTATGATCAATATTAATAATAATTCATATTTACTTTTTAAAAAAAAAAATCGTTAGTATACCACGAAAAAAAACACCAAGACTAATTAAACTTTAAAATCGCACAGCCTTTATTAAGAAATAACTTACTGAAACTCCGCTTGCGCTTCAGAAAAGGCGACACATCAGCGATCCATCGTGCGGCACTCGATTTCTCCTCCCTGGCTAATTCTTATAAGAAAGGCAGGGAGGAGAAATCGAGCGCCCCGAGATGGATCGCCGGATTGTCTTTTCTGAAAAGGAGAGCAATCGGAGTTTCAGTAATATTTCTTAATAAAGGCTGTGCGATTTTAAAGTTTAATTAGTCTTGTGGTTTTTTTCGTGGTATACTAACGAATTTTTTTTATACAACTTTGATGCTACTGGTCCTTTAAGAGCAGAGGATGCTGGAATAGTGCAATGGTAAGCGACTGAGTCACTGAAATGGCTCTTTCATTCCAGAGGATTCTGGATAACGGGTCCAATACCTGTAGCAGGTTTGTGGCCATCAGAATACCTACATATCTCCACTCCTCACAACTCGTTCAGCGATGGGGAGATACTGGGAATAAATACTTGTTGTTATTAGCGGTGTCAGAAGACAAGTAAACAAGTTAAGATTAGATTATGCATTTGGGAAGCTTCTCACAACTTTGTGTAAGCCTAAACTTCATTCTAAAGCAATCCAAGGAAACCATTAAAAGATGTGGGAGTGCTCCTTCCACTTATATCCCAAATATTCCCTCCTACCCATATCCCACCAGTCTCTTCCTTGTCTATGTTTTTATGTTTCAAACCTCTGGAATGAAAGAGCCATTTCAGTGACTCAGTCGCTTCCCATTGCCCTATTCCAGCATCCTCTGCTCTTAAAGCTGAGAGCTTTTCACGTCCTATTTGGAAATGATAGGAAACTCATCCATTGTTTGACTACATGGATATTAGCACCGATGAAGGAAATGCTTCATCTGATAACAGAACCGTTGAAAAGAGTACAATTTCCAAATAAGCGATCTTTTAGACACTGGGTTCCTGCTTCTTTCTCTCTATGACATTGCTGCAGATGTGCATCACAACCACACGACAATCTTTCAGCAGCTACTGTTTGCTGTACTCTCTCCCAGTGCCAAAGGATAACACTACTGGTATGTATGAAGCGAAAGCACAAAGGCCAACTAATCCCATAAGAGAAGTGCTCAAAGGACACATTAGGTCATTTAGAAATATGAGCTAAACAAAGGTCTGGTACTATGGGCCATTCTCTGGATACCTGTTATCCAGAATGCTCGGGACCGGGGGTTTTCCAGATAATGGATCTTTCCATAATTTGGATCTTTATGTATGTATATTTTTATTTGTAAAGCGCTCCCCGAGGGCAAAGCACTGTACAGCAAAACAATAAAATAGTAGTAACAAACAAGGGGTTATTGGAATAAAAAAATAAGTGCATTATTAGAAATACAATTCACATAAATATAAAACATATAATTACAATACAGATGAAATGCTCAGTGTCAAGGAAACCAAAGGCTAGAGGACCCTAAACCCTAGGGCTTACAGTCTAAATGGGAGGGTAGGACACAATTCAGAGGGGTATTAAGGTGTTGTGGGTTACAGTTTGTTACACTGTTCTATAAGTGCCAGTTCAGGTGTTATCCAGGTGCCCCCAGAGGTAGTCTTTGAGTTTTGTTTTAAAAACACTGAAGGAGGATTCTCTCCTGAGAGATTCAGGAATGGCATTCCAAATATAAGGAGCCGCAAGAGAGAAAGGTTTGATACGGGAAACAGCAGTAGTAGTGGGGGGTACAAACAAGCGGTTGCTCTGAGAGGAGCGGAGGTTTCGGCCAGGAACATACGTATAGAGAGACAAGAGATGAGATGTAATTTGGTGCAGAGGAATGAAGGGCTTTGAAGGTTATGAGGAGGACTTTATAAGATATTCTTTGTTTTATAGGAAGCCATGATAAGGACTTCAGCAGGGGAGGGGCCTGTACCCTTTTGGTATGAGAGGAGGATAATTCTGGCAGCAGTGTTTAATACAGACTGTAGGGGGGGAGAGATGGGAGTTAAGCTGGACATAGACGCAAAGATCTGATCGTACGAATCAAGGATTCGTACGATTTTCGGAACGTGTGTGGAGAGTCATGACATTTTCGGCTGCCGATAATATCTCTGCGTGTATTGCCGATCGTACGATTTTCAGTGGGAGACTGTCACTAGCTTTGGTTGGACATAGATATCGTACGATTGCTGTCATGGGCAGAACATTGCTGATCTGTTCTTTTACTAATCTGACTGGTAAGACTTTGATCTGAATGGTTAGTGGCGGGTCGGGAGATGGGAAAGTCCGATCGTACGATGATTCGTACGATCGTATCTTTGCATCTATGGACAGATTTAGGGAGGCCAGTTAGTAGAAGCTTACAGTAATCTAGTCGGGATAGGATGAGAGCATGCATGAGCGTCTTGGATGTATCATGTGAAAGGAAGGGATGGATTTTGGCAATATTGTGCAAGAAAAAGTGACAGGTTTTGACAATGGTGTTAATATAATCAGAGAAGGAGAGAGAGGAGTCAAAGATTACCCCCAGACAGCGAACTGAGTTGACAGAATTAATGAGCATGCCATCAATAGAGATAGTAAATAGGGGAGTAGGCCCAGGCTTAGGTGGAAAGATGATTAGTTCAGTTTTTGTTAGGTTGAGTTTGAGGTGGTGCTGGTTCATCCAATTTGAGATAGCCAGGAGGCAGTTAGAGATTTGAGCCTCTGTTTCAGCAGTTAATGAAGGGGTGGATAAATATATTTGGGTATCATCAGCATACAGATGATAATTAAAGCCAAATGATCAGATGATAGTAAAACAAAACAGAGGCGCCAAAAGGATAAAAATAGCTAAAAGCACTTAAAAACCCAATGGGTAATTCAGAGGAGGTAGTAATAAACTTACCTCCTCCAAGCAGACACCAACAAAAGTGGTAATTTTCAATAGTAGTTTATTCACAAAACTGTATTGCAACGCGTTTCGCAGGCATTTCCTGCTTCATCAGGCAATATGGAGCGGGAGCAAAAACCAACAGTGTCTTTATATAAACACGCCAGGCGCCTCTGTGTTTATATAAAGACACTGTTGGTTTTTGCTCCCGCTCCATATTGCCTGATGAAGCAGGAAATGCCTGCGAAACGCGTTGCAATACAGTTTTGTGAATAAACTACTATTGAAAATTACCACTTTTGTTGGTGTCTGCTTGGAGGAGGTAAGTTTATTACTACCTCCTCTGAATTACCCATTGGGTTTTTAAGTGCTTTTAGCTATTTTTATCCTTTTGGCGCCTCTGTTTTGTTTTACTACCATATCGAGTCCACCCCGAGTGGAGGGGTATCATCCCCACTTTCTTCTTTTACAGAGAGCGACTTCTTATTCCTGAGTGGGGTCAGGATAATTTCCCCACCTGCCTATACAGTGGTTGCCTAGCGGTAACCCTGGTTTGTGAGTATTAACTTGTTTACTCTACCATTACTCCTTGTTAAAACATATTACACTATTGGGGCTCTTGGTGTTCCTTTTTGTCTCCAAATGATCAGATGAGATCTCCCAAAGACAGAGTGTACAGGGAGAACAACAGCGGACCAAGTACGGAGCCTTGCGGCACCGCCACATTAAGTGGAACTGGAGATGAGGTTTTGTTATCATAGGAGACAGTGAATGATCAGTTAGAGAGGTAAGAAGAGAGCCAAGATGCAGCCTGGTTATGGATGCCAAGCGAAATGAGAATCTGCATCAGGAGAGAGTGATCAACTGTATCAAATGCAGATGATAGGTCAAGGAGGAGAAGGATAGAGAAGTGACCTTTGGCTTTGGCAACCTGATACCTCAAGTCTACTAGAAAATCATGTAAACATTAAAGGAGAACTAAAGTTTCACTAAAGAAGTAGCTTGAAATGTTGTACATTATGTTCTGGGCTTCTGTACCAGCCCAAGGCAACCACAGTCCTTTAGCAGTAAAGATCTGTGTCTCCAAAGGTGCCCCAGTAGCTTGACAAAGAGCCAGGTAGGCTTGAAACATTGCTCTGTCTTTGTTGCCCTGCATTTGAAAAATAAAGGCATTTTTTAACCGGAGTGCTGCCCATCTGAATTCCTAACAGATGGCCCAGTAGCTCCCCATTTTCTTTTCTGCTGATTCACTGCACATGCTCTGTGCTGCTGTCACTTACTGAGCTTAGGGAGCCACTCACAATATACAGTACACATAGAATAGAAATGTCACAATATAAGGCTGATTAGTAATTAATACAGATAATTACTACATGGCAGCACAGAAACCAGTGCAATTAGCATCAGAATTTAATAATCAGCCCTGTAGCATCAGCTTATATTACAGACCAACCTCATTTTCTGCTGGATAATTAGTGACGAGCCCTAAGCTTAGCTTCTCAACAGCTGCTCAGAGCCCACTGAGCATGTGAGTGTCACAGACACTTTCCAAGATGGTGACCCCCTGTGACAAGTCTGAAGTCCAGGATCATTGCTGCTATTGACAAGCTGAAACTTTAGGC